>NW_027615192.1:0-66639 GCF_965212315.1 Lampetra planeri | reverse complement strand
GGTCCCCCCCCCAATGTTGACTCCATGGCTACGGCCTTGGGTAGAGGTGAGAGCCACAGCACAGACGTTCAGACAATGCGGTACGTACAGTGAGGGAAACAAGTATTTGATCCCCTGCTGATTTTGTACGTTTGCCCACTGACAAAGAAATGATCAGTCTATAATTTTAATGGTAGGTTTATTTGACATCCTTGGAGAACTCTTTGGTTGGCCATGGTGGAGAGTTTGGAATATGATTGATTGCTTCTGGTAACGAGCTGAGATTAGGAGCACGCTCTTAAAGGGAGTGCTCCTAATCTCAGCTCGTTACCTGTATAAAAGACACCTGGAAGCCAGAAATATTTCTGATTGAGAGGGGGTCAAATACTTATTTCCCTCATTAAAATGCAAATCAATTTATAACATTTTTGGATTTTGTTGTTGTTATTCTGTCTTTCATTGTTCAAATAAACCTACCATTCAAATTATAGACTGATCATTTCTTTGGCAGTGGGCAAACGTACAAAATCAGCAGGGGATCAAATACTTTTTTCCCTCACTGTACATCACAGAGATTAGACAAGGCAGTACTGGTCCTACCACACTGCTAACATTGTCCACACACAGAGAGAGAGAGACGCGGGCATACCGAGACAGCCTTCAGGACATTTATTCTCGAAGCAGGAAACTTCAAAGCTGAGCGAGGCTTTCATTATTTAGAGATATTCGTATTTCACGTGAGGGAGAACACATTTCACAATTTTGCCTAAAAGTCGCCGGGTCTTAGCAGGCAGCTGGAAACGGATTAAAATACATTTTTTATTAAACATCAAAGGGAAAATCTACAAAGTTGCTAAGAAACCACAGACCTATGAACCTACACTTATGTAATGTGTGTATGTATGTATGCTGCATTTCGTTCGTACCTTACGTACGTAGCCAACCGTGATAATCGGAGGTGCGGGAAGCCATTGAAGCTATGTACTTTTACATTTAATTGAAAACTCATTTCTTGAGAAATGATTTTTTAAAATCCTTTATATTAAGTTCGCTTGCTTGCTTGCGTGCTTGCTTGCTTGCTTACGACCGTGCAAATCTTTCGGTCGTTTTTTAACCCATGTCCCGTGATCCAATCGAGCTGACATTTTGCACACAGACTCGTTGTGCGTGACAATTAATTTTCGTGAAATTTTTTTTCCAAAATTTTACACTGTTTAGGGAAAATGTTTTAAATATTTAATTACCAATTGCTTAATGCTGGCAGACAATCATCTGACCCATAGGTGGCAGCCATCTCAAGCCAGAGGACGAGAGGACTCTAGCCGCCACGCATATAAAGGATTTATAGTGAAAAACTTTGTTTTTACGGGTTAATTTTTTTGTTAGTTTGGTGTGTGTGGGTAACCGTATGGTTTGAACGCATATCTTAAAGAGAGACTCCTTGTCAATAACATCTGCCAGTTCACCAGAATTGATTCAAGCGAGCCTTGGCTGGTGATGTGTTGAGACGCTGTAGGTCGAACCCGTTGTAGAATTTTGCTTGAGCTAAATCAACGCTACTAAAGCCGTGGGGCTGGAGAGTTTTTAATTTAAAACAAGTAAACCCGTAAAAACAAAGTTTTTCACTATAAATCCTTTATGTGCGTGTCCCAATGTGGCATCGACTACAAACTTGGTATACTTATGTCTTACTGATGACAATACCATATTCTATCATTAAAAAAGAAATAAAATATATTTTTAAACAATATTTTACACGCTTTCTATTAACTCACTCTGTTGCTGTTGTATCCTCACATCTTGTAACTCAATTTTAACCCACTTCCCAATGTGGCATCGACTGCAAACTTGGTATACTTATGTCATACTGATGGCAATACTATATTCTATCATAAAAAAAAATTTAAGCAATCTTTTTTTTACGTTATGTTTCGCGTTGGGTCTAATTGTGCACGCTCAACTGACGTTGACTGTAATTGACCACGGCCCCTTACGTTATGGCAAGCTTCAGGGCCACTTCCTGGAGGCGTGTGGAGTTCTTCCATTATTAGGACGGTACATTTCATTAAAGCGTGTTTTTAAAAAAAGTTTAAAAAAATATTACTTCTTTTTGCTGTGTTCCACAAGTGTTACGGTGCGCCACTGCGTCACCCACCCTGCCGGAATTCAGAGGTAGCTCTGCGTTATCCATTTCTGCAGGCCCCTTCTCAAACACACAAAGGGTTGGCGCCGCTCAGCGAGATTTCTGAATGGACTCTGCGTCTCGTGATACAATTTTAGAAAAGTAAATGTGTAAATATTTTTGTTGTTGAGAAAACAGTTCCGCCATCCCTGTTGTGTATATAAGATAGCACAAACCTGTGCACAGAATTCCAGTGTTTGTGTGCACGTGTGTGTGTGTTGGCTGGGTCATGTAGCCCGCATTCCCAGCCACCGCATGCCTAAACATCTTTTGTTCGGCCGGATCGAGGGGGCTAAAGGGGCAAGGCACGGGCTAGAGAAGAGATGGAGTGATGTGGTACAGGAGGACGTGGAGCTGAGTGGACTTGCCGATGACTGGTACCAGCGGTGTCAAGATCGGCCTCTGTGGAGGAGGCTCGTGAAGGACGCTGCTACTGGGCAGTTGGAGGCAGTCGCCCTCCAGCAACAGCGGAGGGCGGAGGAGCGACGCTCACAACAACGAGCGGAGCGCCGGGTGGCTAAAGCACAGCAAGTTGGCACAGTAGGGGGCACAGGTGGTGCATCAGCCAGTCATCTTGGTCATCTCGGTCAGTCGACCCGTGGCACCTGCTGGGTCTGCCCCGTGACCTCCTGCCAGCGGGCGTTCGACACATCACGTGGCCTCAAGGTGCACATAGCCTGGCACAAGCGTCGTGGTGACGTCACCGCGGTTGTTGTTGTTGTAATACACACGTGTTTATACATTGCATAATCAGTGCAACAATGCACGAGCACACACACACACAAAGTCTTCCTCCTGTTGTGTCAAATTCCACATTACTATGGCGAGGCCCTGTATTCTCTTAGTTGATGAAGAACATCAACAACCACTTGTGACGTCCTTGCAACGAGTGGTTTTTCAACTCTGCGTTATTATGACAGGGCCAAGTGTGACTTTGCATGAAACACAATGACCCCTGTTGATACATTCCCCGTTCTTAAAACAATTCCGAGTACAGTCTTAACATAATAACGTGTTGATATTAGGGCACCAAATGGTGTCACATTCCACGCTTCGATGATGAGGGAAAGGCTACCCTCATTTCAGTAACGTGGGAATTCTGATGCTTTGTCTCCTTTCCATATTATCTCTGCCACTGCATCTCAACTTGCCTCTCTTATCTCCCTTTATCTCCATTTCCCATCCAGTCTCTGCAGACTGCATCTCACCTCTCCACCCGCACTCACTCACTCACTCTCCCTTCACCACCATCTCCGCATAATTCTGAAGCCCTGTGTCCATCTCTCATCATCATCTTCTTTTAACCATCTCTTAACTACCTAAATTAATCATCCCTTGACTATCTCTACACCAAATGCCCACTTCATATTCATCCCTCAATCATCTATTCTCTCCACACAATCTGTCTCCCTCAGTTCTCTCCACCATTAATAACATCTTCAACCTTATCTCAGTCATCTCGCCTCCACCATCTCTCCACTAACTCTCCACCAAGTCATCGATCCACCATTTCTCAAGTATCTCTCCATAATCTCCCTCCACCAAATCTCCACCATCTACAATTTTTCCACCATGTTTGAAGCAACGCTTTGTCCATAATGTCCTCACCATCTCCCCCACCAACGGTCCACCCCCTTCATATCTCCACCATCTGTTAAAGACTTCGATTTAAAGCTTTCGTGACTGCAGGGATTCATCTTCTTGGTTCTTTCGGTAAAGTCACGTGGAAGGGAAATAATAAAATAATAAAAATAAAACATAATAAAATAATTCTCACCGTTTTATTTTTATTATTTTATTACTTCCCTTCTACGTGACTTTACCGAAAGAACCAAGAAGATGTTAAAGATTTCTCGTCACCTCTCCAAAAGCTCGATATTTCCTTGCTCCGAATGTCCACCTCTGTCTCCTGCATGTTGGTTCTAATCTCCACCCTTCCGTCCACCTTTCTTGCCACTCCTCGTTCCTCCTCTCTTCTCTCCCCTCCCTCTATCCCCACCGCCGACACTTGCCTCCGCTCTCTCTACAGCTCTCTGTTGTTCTCCATCCGCTGGCATCTCTCTACTCTTTTCTCCGCCCCTCTCTCCACCTATCACTTCACTCACCCCGCCTTTTCCTCCTTCCACTTTAGCTCCCGTTTTCGCTCCATTGGCCTGGCTTCCTCCACCTCCCCCCCCCTTTTTGCCATCTCGTTGTGCCTCCCCATCGCAATCTCTGCTCTCTATTTGCCTCTCTCCGCCCTTCTCCCCTCTCCCTTCATCTCCCCCTGTCTGTACCTCTTTCTCCTCACCTCCTGCTTTCCCCACTCTGCCCCCAGCCTTCCCTCCACCTCTCCCTTTCTTTCCATCTTTCTCTTCACTGCCTCCTCCACCTCCAACTCTCTCTTCGGTTTTCCCTTTTTCTCCTCCTTGACTTTCACCTGCCTCACTCTCACCGCCTCCCACTTTGCCTCCAGCCTTACCTCCATGTCTCCACCTCACTCTTCCTCTCTGCTCACTGGTGGCACCTCCCTCCTTCTCCTTACTCTCCTCCTTCCTCTCCACCACCACCTCCTCCTTCAACACTCGCTCCTCCTCCTCCTCCTCCTCGTCGTCCCTCTCCACCGTGACGGCCCTGACTACGACGCCGGCCGCCGCCGTCTGGTCCAGGGGTACGGTGATCTCCAGGAGGCCGTCGTGGGTCAAGCGGGCCCTCAGCGCGTGGGCCACGGCTCCCGGCGGCAGGAGGTAGAGGCGCGTGAAGGAGCGGCTCACGAAGCCGTGGGCGTCAGGGCGTTGGGCGTGCTCGCCACGCACACGCACAAGGTTGTCCACGCAGTCGACCGCCAGCTCTCCCGGCGTGAACTGGCTCACGTCGAGTAAGGCGCGGTACACGTCCGCGTCCGCGTGCACCTCCGAGAGGCCCCGGGTCGACGGGGCGCGTGGCCGCACGTAGTAGCCGTGGTAGAGCGTGGGGCACAGCACGTCCTGCGGGGACAGCGCTGCGTGCGGGGGAATCGAAGCAGGGGTCACGGTCGTCTCGTGGTTCGACGGTATGGCTACAGGGTCGTTAGCATCTACATCATCATCAGCTGTGGTCACATCTGTAGCACTGATAACTATAGATTCATTTTCGATTTAAAGCTTTCGTGACCGCAGGGATTCATCTTCTTGGTTCTTTCGGTAAAGTCACGTAGAAGGGAAATAATAAAATAAAATAAACATAATTAAATACAATTCTCACGACGTTTCGGCCACAACGCAAGCAGCCGTCCTCAAGCGAAGAACAGGTCTGTCGGAAAGACAGCGTCTGAATGTCTTTCCGACAGACCTGTTCTTCACCTGAGGACGGCTGCTTGCGTTGTGGCCGAAACGTCGTGAGAATTGTATTTTATTATTTTGTATTATTTTATTATTTCCCTTCTACGTGACTTTACCGAAAGAACCAAAAAGATGACTTCTCTACCATTGTCTATGGCAAGTCCGTAATTATAATATATATTGGGGGACACACATCCCCCCCAATATCCAAATATGCTCAAAATGTCCCCCCCCCCAATATATTGCTATAAAAATAATTGCGTTGCTATGTAAATAAAAACAACAATTTGCTAAACTTTGGCCACAATATCTGGACTTGTCTTCATATAAATCAACGCATAGATTTCTGTTCATATGATTGTGGTTATGGTTGTACTTTATTAATCTCTAATCTCTGCCATTACATACAATGAAACAAGAAATGGTAAAAAAAAAGTTATAACAGAGCAATGTAATACAATACACTAGTAGACATTATTGTAAAAAATAAAATAAAAAGTCCATCCCGTGTGTTAGTGAATTTTTTTTATATTTTAGACAGGAAATCAGTTTTCAAATTTAGATATTTTTCTGGGTTGGGACCCCCAGACACCCTGGGAGATTTGGTCCCCCCCCAATGTTGACTTCATGGTTACGGCCTTGGTCTATGGTATTATAGAACGGTCATCATCTACAGCATCATCAACATCTACAGCATCAACATTACATTTTCATCGATAGCATTCTACACATATATAACTTAATCTGTATCACTGCCTATTCAACATCTACAGCATTATATACCGTATAAGCATTATCAATGTCACCAATTAGCAAATCATCATCTGGGCAAACATCATCCATCAACATTATCATATCACCAACAGCACAAGTCATTTACAAACACCCCCACCATTATTGACAATGTTATCATTTAGCGTGGATATTTTGAACATCACATTAAATATCGGCACCGATAAACTTCATCATCATCATCATCACCATCATCAGCACGCCTCTCACCCTCTCCGAAGTGCTGGTCATACAGGCGGCCCTGGGGCCCAAAGTCGATGTTGGGAATCATGGGGTAAGCATGAGGGATGGCACGATCCTCCTCCTGCTGCTGCTGCATGTCTCCTGGCGCAGCGCTCCCAATGGAACCTCTCCCACAGGGACCTCCTCCGAGGTAGATCTCTCCCTTGAAGACCTCTCACTGGTCTTGGTCTCCCTTGAGGACCACTCTCAATAGGGCCTACCTTGTAAAGACCTCAGCTGTAAGGAGCACTCTTGAAGGCTTCCCCCACCCCCCTCCGATTAACACGGTTGTCTACGTATGGTGAGAAAGAATTGTAACATACTTCTCTGTAGAGGACGTCAATGTTTAGGCCCTCACTCAAGAAGCCCTCAATCAAGAGGACCTTTCCCTCTCGAGGACCTGTCAGGAGGACTTCAATCAAAAGGACCTCTCCCAAGAGTACCTCACCCAGAAAGACCTCTCTCTAGAGGACCTCAATAAAAAATTTGACCACTAACTCTTCCTTTAGGATCCCGAAATAGGATCTCACTCAGATAGGGCTGCTTCCCGTACGACCTCACCCAAGAGGACCTTCTCCCGATAGAATCCTCTCTGAAGGACTTTTCTCCACAACACCTTCCTATAGGATCTCTCTCTCTCTTAAGGTCCCTATCCCTGGAGGAAATCTTCCTAATGTCTTTCTATAAAACCTCGAGATAACCTGATTCAGGAAGACCTCTTGCTTTAGAACCTCCACTCTCTAGGACTTCTCACTGCAGTTAGAGCCGTTCCTCTTGTCGTCCCAGCTGCTGGGAGCCCCTTAAACCGAACGAAGCGCCGAGTCTCGGGATAAAAATACACCGATGAGTAAATGAATGAGGGTAAATTTAGAATCGTGAGTCCGCCCAGCGTTAGAAATCCGCGGTAGCCGAGTCACCCAGCCGCAACTCCCACCAATAAAAGTACTGTACTGTATTCTCACCACTTTTTGTTCTCCAGCAAACTTTCCCCGTGTAGTTAGGCATTGCGTGTACTCTAGCTCAGATGAAATCTGTGGCGGTCATGGAGTTATAGGACAGCCGGGAACTGTCGCGGATTTCTGCACCTCAGGATGTATAAGGGCAGATGGGGACTGTTCAGAGGGGGGGGGGGCGTTCGTGTTGAGGCCGTAATCATGGACGAGTGAATTATAGGGTTGATCGTCTGCATGGATGAGTGGGTGAGGGCATGCTAAACGATAACGTTGGTGAGTGTATGCGTGTTGACTTCATGGGTATAAACTATAAAACTAAACAGTTTTTTATTTTACCACTAAGCTATGGAGCTATTTTTCAGAAGCGACTTGGCCACAAACGATAGCTAAACGAAGTGAATCGTCACGTGGAAATGTATAGCAGCCAAATTCTGTCAACGCATGTTCTAAATGTGGAGGGAAAGTCCAGGAGACACGGAGAGAAATCCACAGGACCACGGGGAGAACATGCAAACTGCAAATATACGCTTTCGATTTAAAGCTTTCGTGACTGCAGGGATTCATCTTCTTGGTTCTTTCGGTAAAGTCACGTAGAAGGGAAGTAATAAAATAATAAAAATTAAACATAATAAAATAATTCTCACGACGTTTCGGCCACAACGCAAGCAGCCGTCCTCAGGTGAAGAACGAAACGTCGTGAGAATTATTTTATTATGTTTCATTTTTATTATTTTATTACTTCCCTTCTACGTGACTTTACCGAAAGAACCAAGAAGATGCAAATATACAGTCGTCAGGGTCGAACCCACGATATCTCGTATACCAGGCGAGGTAGTTAACACCTCGTCACAGTCGGTATGAGTGCGAGTTGGTGAGTGCATGGTTAAACGAGTGAGTTTAACCATGGGTGAGTGGCTGTGGGTAATTCTAGATTTGAAGCTTTCGTGACTGCAAGGATTCATACTCTTAGTTCTTTCGGTAAAGTCACCACGTAGGTAAAAAAATGAAATTAAAATTAATAAAAATAAAATAAAAATCACGACGTTTCGGAGGCAACACAAGTCTCCGTCATCAGGTGGGACCGTCACAGCCAGATTTGCTGATGCAGCAAATGCCTCCGAAACGTCGTGATTTTTATTTTATTTTTATTAATTTTAATTTCATTTTTTTACCTACGTGACTTTACCGAAAGAACTAAGAGTATGGCTATGGGTAGACAACTCTCTTCGCGAGTACATGGCTGAGTGAATCGTGAGGACTGTGGGTGAGTGCGTAATGTTGGCGAGCAGTGCCATAGGTGAGAGTGGGTGGGTGGGTGCTTGAATGGGTTAGTGAGTGCATTGGTGTGTGTGTGTGTGTGGTCAGTTTGTGGAGTTGCCTCCGAAACGTCGTGATTTTTATTTTTATTTTATTTTACTTTTATTAATTTTTATGTTTTACCTACGTGACTTTACGAAAAAACCTAAGAATATGAATCCTTGCAGTCACGAAAGCTTCAAATCTAGAAGTTTGTGGTGAGTTCGTGTGGGTGTGTGGATGAACGGCTGAGAGTGGGTGTTTGAGTTATCGTACTAGTTAGTGAGCGATATGGTTCAGTAGTGAGTGCTGGGTTTATGTGTACGGCCGGACGAGCGCGTGTTTGTGTCTGGGTGAGTCAGTCGAATGTGTGTACACGTGTCAAAAATCAACATCAATAATTTCGAATTCGGTAAACAACTCAACATTTCAAGAGCTGCAAAAGCACGCGAATACGAGTCGGTCCTTAATCACGTCAAGAAACAGTCCTCAAAGAGCCAGCCGCTCCTCATGGTAAACTGGACAGGGTTCGGTAGCAAAAATAACAAGGGCCGTTTATTTTCTACTTGGATAAAAAAAACACATTGTCCTGCGGAGGGAGCTGGTAGGAACGTTGGGTTGCTCGGTCAATGGCCTGCAGGGTCAACGGCGGCGTGGTGTATTCCGCAAATATGCCCGACTGTGAGGGCGGGCACAAGCCGGCGTGAGTAGGTGAAACGTTGAGTTTTATAAGGGCACCACGGGGTGAGCAGCCCCTCCCCACCCTCTCCACCCAGCCCCTCCCACCCCCTCCCCACCCACCCGCCCCACCCAGCCCCTCCCCACTCAGCCCCTCCCCACCCAGCCCCTCCCCACCCAGCCCCTCCCTACCCAGCCCCACCCTCCCCACCTAGCCCCTCCCCACCCAGCCCCACCCTCCCCACCCCAGCCCCTCCCTGCACGACGGACGGACACAATAATCCCCTGTGGGCTGGTGTAACCAGGAGGTTCCTACCGGTAATAACAAGAGCCATTATTTTCGACTTGGATAAAAAAAAACTTAATATTTAAAGAGCCACAGTGTGTAGCCCTTTTAAAGACATGTATATGGCTCAGGTTGATGAGTCTATGGGCGAGTGGCTGACTGCATGGCTGAATGAGTATATGGGTAAATGTGTGTGTGTGTGTGCGTGCATGTGTACACTTTGTCACATGTTTTATTAATACACTGGATATTCCTTCGCATTCACTCACCATCACATTCCACCTTCCTTATTCTCTGCCTTACCTACCTCTGCAACATCAGCTCCATTCCCATGCCCCTGTCCCTCCATCTATTCCATCACCTTCCTCACTGAACGCCGTCGGATTTCATCTTAAAGCGCTATATAAATGCGAAATAGAATAGAATAAAATCGTATGTTAAATTCTGCGTGTAAATGGGAGCTTGTGTATTTTTAAATCCTTTATATTAAGTTCACTTGCTTGCTTGCTTACGACCGTGCAAATCTTTCGATCGTTTTTTAACCCACTTCCCGTGATCCAATCGAGCTGACATTTTGCACACAGACTCGTTGTGCGTGACAATTTATTTTCGTGAAAATTTTTTTCCAAAATTTTACACTTTTTAGGAAAAAATAAATTATATTTAATTACCAATTACTTAATGGTGGCAGCCATTCATCTGACCCATAGGTGGCAGCCATCTCAAGCCAGAGGACAGAGGACTCTAGCCGCCACGCATATAAAGGATTTATAGTGAAAAACTTTTTTTACGGGTTAATTTTTACAGGTGTTTTTCTATCAGTACTGCACTGTATGCGGGGAGTTGTGGCAGTGATTAGCGCACTGCACGATTAATACACCAACCTCAGTTTGATTCCTGTTTAAGTCTAACCTCTGTGCAGTGTGAGATCTGACCTGCTCCTGGCCTTCCCCAAGGTTGACTCGGCCATAAATTAGTTTCTGTTGCAGTGTGTAAACATCAGCACTGGGGATGCAAAGACGGCCAAGCGTGATGCTGGCCACCCCACCCCTTCGTACAGTTCCAGCCTTCATAGGTGCTCGCTAACAGCACTTGCCCCTGTTATGCCAATCAGCCGCGGCTTCCGTAACAAAGGGCTCGCTGTGGGCTGCTTCGCGCCGGCGGTTCCCGAGCACACCGACATTTTCCACACAGACTCGTTGTGCGTGGCAATTAATTTTCGTGAAAAAATTTTTGCAAAATTTTACACTTTTTGGGAAAATGTTTTTATATTTAATTACCAATTGCTTAATGGTGGCAGGCAATAATCTGACCCATAGGTGGCAGCCATCTCAAGCCAGAGGACGAGAAGACTCTAGCCGCCACGCATATAAAGGATTTAAAGTCAAAAACTTTGTTTTTACGGGTTAATTTTTTCCCCTTCTAATGGTAAGAGGTGACAGTGGTTTGGGGAGGCCTTCATTCAGCAGTAGACTGATCATGGCTGATGAAGATATGTGTATGATTGTGCATGTATATGTGTGTCCACACCCCTATGACTGTGTGTGTGTGTGTGTGAATAGTTTAAAATGGCACATTGGCTGCACGCAGTCTGTGCTAAATATGCACAAGCCCAGTGGGAACAACCCTCTAAGATTACACCTAATAACGCTCTGACATCGCCACAGGTTCTTATGACCATTACAACATTAGTCTCACACATGTGGGCATAGTGCAATCTATGCACACCACATTGTACAGCTGCTGGGCTGATTATAATATAACCAAAGAAATAAAATACCGAAGCAGACAATTCACCTCCTTCCCATGTTTGTCTCTCGAAATACGGAACAAAAAAAGTTACGGGATTTATTTGTTTACTGGTAGGAACCTCCTGGTTCCACCAGCCCACAGGGGATTATTGTGTCCGTCCGTCCGTCGTGCAGGGAGGGGCTGGGTGGGGAGGGAGGGGCTGGGTGGGGAGGGTGGGCTGGGTGGGGAGGGGAGGGTGGGGCTGGGTGGGGAGGAGAGGGTGGAGAGAGGCTGGGTGGGGAAGGTGGGGAGGGGCTGGGTGGGGAGGGTGGGGCTGGGTGGGGGGTAGGAGGGGTGGGGCTGGGTGGGGAGGGTGGGCTGGGTGCGGAGGGGAGGGTGGGGCTGGGTGGGGAGGGGAGGGTGGAGAGAGGCTGGGTGGGGAGGGTGGGGAGGGTGGGGAGGGGCTGGGTGGGGAGGGTGGGGCTGGGTGGGGGGTAGGAGGGGTGGGGCTGGGTGGGGAGGGGCTGGTCACCCCGTGGTGCCCTTATAAAACTCAACGTTTAACCTACTCAAGCAGCCGTCCTCAGGTGAAGAACAGGTCTGTCGGAAAGACAGCTTGGTGGTGTTCATTCAGACGCTGCCTTTCCGACAGACCTGTTCTTTATTTTTAAATCCTTTATATTAAGTTCACTTGCTTGCTTGCTTGCGCGCTTACGACCGTGCAAATCTTTCGGTCGTTTTTTAACCCACTTCCCGTGATCCAATCGAGCTGACATTTTGCACACAGACTCGTTGTGCGTGACAATTTCTTTTAGTGAAAACAAATTTCCAAAATGTTACACTTTTTAGGTAATTTTTTTTTATATTTAATTACCAATTGCTTAATGGTGGCAGGTAATCTTCTGACCCATAGGTGGCAGCCATTTCAAGCCAGAGGACGAGAGGACTCTAGCCGCCCGTTTCAAAGACAAATGTGGGCTGGGTTGTGGCCCATTGAACACGCATATAAAGGATTTATAGTGAAAAACTTTGTTTTTACGGGTTAATTTTGTATTATTTTATTATTTCCCTTCTACGTGACTTTACCGAAAGAACCAAGAAGATGAATACGGTAACCGTTCGATGGCCAGCCAAAAGCCGATAGGATGACCGTAGTTTGCGTGATGGTTTATGCTTCTTGACGAGATCAGAAACGTATTTTAGTTCATTTGTGGCAAGCGCCTTGTGTGTAATTATGTGTATGACCTTATAGCTAAACTTAAAACCCCAAATGTCCAGCCTCAGTGCCGAAGATTGCGAACAACTTTGTTGCTAAAAATGTTTGAGGCCATTAGCTTGATTCGTAATTAAATGTTGGATTAAGCTACAATGATCCGACCAAATATGTTGAGTTACGACCCTGCACCACGTGACACAGCCAAACAAATGCAATTCTCACGCGAACATTTTTTCATCTCACGGGTAAGATGATATTCAATTCGCACAACAAATATCTTGCAATCGCCATGCGCTTCGTTGGAAACTGCATCAAAACATCGGCACAAAATCTAGCAAATCAGAATAAATATCCAGGAATTCAGAACAATCAGCCGATCACATTTCCAGACCAATATTATTAGGCGGCATTCTTTGGATACTGTTACCCCCCCCCCATGTAAGGAGTGGTTCAGTCTAGACCCAGGCTCCCTGGATTTCCATGCCCCCGCATCCCCACGCTTAGGCATCCCATGGTTTGTTCCAGGCCCTGGGTCGCGTGCATCGCTAGGCATGCGCTGCTGCTGCTGCTGATGATGGTGTTGATAGAATTAGCAATTAATTAGCGTGAGCAATAATATAATTAGCCAATTGATATTTTAGCCATTTGTTATGTATTAGTATCAGTGTAATAATTGTTGGAAATATTTCTTTTTTTTGCTGTTTATAACGCAAGCTGTCGGTTCACATTGGTCTTGGGTAGTTGGGTAAGAATTTTTGCAGGAGCGGAGGGGGAAAGGCTGGCTCTTAAAATATCTCTAAGATCTGTAAATATTTAATGTTTTCTAAACATCTCGTCTGTTCGTCCATCTCACACATCAGCAGACATCGATCTCACTCATGTCTCTCCATATCCGTCTCACTAAAATATCGACAACAGGGCATGTGTCTTCTTATGTCCGTGTATCACAAATATTACAGATAAATACACAACAGTAGATATGTAATTGTTACTAGCCCATCAACATCACTAACGAATATCTATATATATAGATGTAACAAGTATTGTTTTTAAAACATCCGATCTCTAAAAATATCTAATAGAATATAACGCATTTCAATATGCAGAGTGTTTGCAATAATTTATATCAAACATAACAGTGAATAATATCTGAATGTTACATTTCTCAAATTGACCGGTATCTTCTAATCTCGACAACAGTGATTTATTAATTATGGACTCGTTAAAATGCTCTCCCATTAAAATGTGTTTTATTTTATCTCTCAAAGTCTATATTTAAATATCTCCAACGCTGGTTTTCTCAAGAGCTCCCATCACTATGTCCAATATTGACTCTAATACTCTGTCTAATATTGACATTTCCACACGTACCCCGACTATATTTCCTCTCTAATGCCTGCCTCTCTCTCTCTCCCTGCTTCTCACCGCTCTCACTAACATGGACTCTGCGTTTCTATAATGCCATCGCTCGCTCGCTCGCTCGCTCTCTCTCTGGAATAATCTCCAATTCTCTCTCCCCCCTCTCTCCCGGAATTTCTTACACTCACCGCGTCTCTCACCCCTGCCCCAAATTCACAGCACACATCATGTAACTACCTCTCTCTCTCTCTCTCACACCAGTTCTCTTATTTCTCTCTACATCTCCCCCCCATCTTTACAACTATCACTCGTCATCTCCAACCTCTCATCCCATCATCATCTACTTATATTTTATCCTTACTCCTGAACTCTCTTGCCCACCATCTCCGTCATCCTTCATCATTCCCCAATTCCGCGGGTCTAATCTCTCCCCAATTACTCTCCATTCATCTCCATCCCTCCCATTCGATCTCTCAAAAGCATCTCTCTTTTTTTCTTGCGAGAAAATATAATCTGCAACATCTCATCTCTAACATTCCTCTGCATTATCTGTCCCCATACGCACTCATACCCACATAGCATAGTCGCACACACACAGAAACTCACACACTCGGCACTGTTTGTATAAAATGGACGTGGCCTCACGACAGAGCTGGCTCCGCCGTTCGCCTCAACCATCCAACGCCATCGTGCAAGCGCCCACTGGGCTCCTCACGGAGCTCCGCGCTGGGGACACCAGGGGTCTGACCGTCGGTGGCGACACGCGCACCCTGGCGGGCGATGTCCTGGCGGAGCTCCGCGGTGGGGACGCACGGGTTTCAGCCAGCAGCGGCAGCCTCTTGGCAGAGCTCCACGGTGGGGACGTGCGGGTCTCGGCCAGCAGCAGCAGCGGTGGCAGTGGGCTCCTGGCGGAGCTCCGCGGTGGGGACGCACGAGGACTCGCAGGCGGACTCCTGGCAGAGCTGCGCAGTGTGGACGCGCGAGGCTTGGCTGGCGGGCTCCTCGCGGAGCTCCGTGGTGGGGACGCTCTGCAGGAGGCCCGCTGGCTCGCATCTCTGCTGGGCGCCGGGCGAGCTCTCTGCTGGGGACAGCCTGGTGGACGAGCTCCACGGTGGAGACACACAGCCCACGCAGAGGTGTGATATACACACACACACACACACTTGCCCCTACGGTCTTTATAGTCGACAGACTTGGTGCAAGTGCTATTAGTAACCACTTACCAAGATCTACAACTACACCTGGTCGTCTTTACCCTCCCAATGCTGATGTTACACACTGCACCAGCAACTTATTTAAGACCAAATCGACCTCAGGGGGGAAACAGAACCTGCTCAGATATTCGGCACTGATGTTCGCACTATGAAGATTCAATCCTGCTTAGCTTCCAAATCTGATGAGATTGGCAAGCATTTCGGTTGATTTGGTCAAAGGCAATGACTTGTGTGTTGACGGTGCATTAACGGTGGTTTGTTGATGGTGTTCACGGTTGATAGAATCGTTTGTTATGTTTGGGATGCATTCATGGGGGCCTTGCCCAGAGGCAGTTTGCACTGAGGGTGTATTGATGCTATGTTGGTGTAACCATGGTGAAGGTGTGTGTGCAGGCGGGGTGCAGTGAGGGTGTTTGTGGTGCTAGTGATATGTTCATGGTATGATGGTGGGTGTGTGTGGTTCGTGCAGGCAGTGTGCAGTGAGCGTGTGTTTGTGGTGCTAGTGATATGTTCATGGTGTGATGATGGTGTGTGTGTGGTGCGTGTAGGCGGTGTGCAGTGAGGGTGTTTGTGGTGCTAGTGATATGTTCATGGTGTGATGGTGGTGTGTGTGGTGTGAAATGAGGGTGTGTTTGTGGTGCTAGTAATATGTTCACGGTGTGATGATGGTTTGTGTGTGTGGTGTGTGCAGGTGGTGTGAAATGAGGGTGTGTTTGTGGTGCTTGTGATATGTTCACGGTGTGATGATGGTTTGTGTGTGTGGTGTGTGCAGGTGGTGTGCAATGAGGGTGTTTGTGGTGATAGTGGTATGTTCATGGTATGATGATGGTGGGTGTGTGTGGTTCGTGCAGGTGGTGTGCAGTGAGGGTGTGTTTGTGGTGCTTGTGATATGTTCACGGTGTGATGATGGTGGGTGTGTGTGGTTCGTGTAGGTGGTGTGTGAGTGAGGGTGTGTTTGTGGTGATAGTGATATGTTCACGGTGTGATGATGGTGGGTGTGTGTGGTTCGTGCAGGTGGTGTGCAGTGAGGGGGTGTTTGTCGTGCGTCTGGACGTGAAGAATTTCTCTCCAGAGGAGATCTCAGTGCGAGTGGTCGGGGGATTCATACACGTGCACGCTCAACACGACGAAAAGCAGGTACACACCACCATCACCACACACACACACGTGACCCCCCCACCCACCCATGCACACCACCCTCACCACATGTACACACACACACACACCTTCACCACATACAGTAATCCCTCGCCACTTCGCGGTTCAAGTTTCGCGGCCTCAGTGCATCGCGGATTTTTCGAACTGATTTAAAGGCCTCATTATACCTGTGCAGTAACACCATCATCATCATTCATCATCACATTAATCGAACTGCACAGGTCTGTCATCGTCGTCATTGTCATCGTCATTGTCGTCGTCGTCGTCGCCATTACTGGAATCAAGTCTCAGGATACTACTGTCATTGGTGAGTGTAGAACACCATGATACGCATCGTATGAGAGAGAGAGAATGTATAATATTAAGGTTTTATAATTAAATAGATTTAAGTAAAAAAATATATATAAAGTATAAATATACATATTTTAAACATTCTGGTACCCACAGGGGTTCCGGTCCCCATTATCCGCGATAAACGAGGGATCACTGTACTCTTAACTACACACAACCCTCACCAGATACACACCCTCACCACACATACACCGTCACCCTATAAACACTCTTCCCACATATACTACACACAACACTACACAGAGCACACATCACATGCACCACTACACACATACACACAACATGACACACATACGCATCACTATATATATATACACACATTCCCACAAACCACGGTTACACAACACAGAAACGTACACATACACGAGAGGGACACATAATATTGGCACTGCCCCAATATACATATGAAAGTACTCTCCAGTCAATTTATAGACAATTATTTTATTTTCATAAAAAAGTATATCATTAACTATCACATGGGCTAAGCTCAAACCCTTGCGATGTAAAAATGAACATATGTTGCACACACATATTCACAGTCGCACACCCACGCACACCCACTGACACCCTCTCCCATTCAAATGAACGGACCACAAACATCCTGATCTCGATTGATACTGCCCGTGTCTCCCCGGTGATATTGAACCAAAGAGTATGGATATTGCCTCTCTCCAAAGTAATACTTCCTATGCCTTCCTGTGTCTCCCAAGTGATAGTGCCTGCATCACCCTGGCAATACAGTACTGACGGTCCCACCTCACATCTTCACTATCTCTCGCAAGCAGCATCAGCCATTCTCTCCTCGAGTTCCTCAACTCAGGCGACACCGTCTATGCCTCCCTCGCAAATTAAACAAGTATAACCCGTAAAAACAACGTTTTTCACTATAAATCCTTTATATGCGTGGCGGCTAGAGTCCTCTCGTCCTCTGGCTTGAGATGGCTGCCACCTATGGGTCAGATGATTGCATTGCACCATTAAGCAATTGGTAATTAAATATAATATTTTTGTCCTAAATGTGTAAAATTTTGGAACAAAAATGTTCACGAACATTAATTGTCACGCACAACGAGTCTGTGTGCAAAATGTCAGCTCGATTGGATCACGGGAAGTGGGTTAAAAAACGACCGAAAGATTTGCACGGTCGTAAGCAAGCAAGCGAACTTAATATAAAGGATTTTAAAAAAGTGCCCGTCTCTCCTCACATCTCCATGCGTTCCTCGCGCGACCCGTCTCGTTCCCGCGCGCTTGCAGGACGGGCAGGCGCTGGTCTCCCGGGAGCTGCACCGACGCTACCGCCTTCCCGAATGCACCGACCCAGAGAGCGTCACCTCCTCCCTCACGCGTGACGGCCTCCTCACTGTGCGCGCCCCCGTCACCCCGCCTGGCCTGAACACCCAGCAGCAGCAGCAGGGGCAACAGCAGGGGCAGCAACAACAGCAAGGGCAGCAACAGCAACAACAACACCAGCAGCAGCAAGATCAACAACAGCAACAGCATTTCCAGAATTCACAGCACGGTCTTCAACATCAGCAGCAACATCAGGGGCATAAGTTACAGCAAGTGCAACAGCAGCATCAGCAAAATCAGTATGAGCAGCATCAGCAGCAGCATCAGCAACAACAACGACAGCAACAGGGGCAGCATGGGCTGCAGCAGCAGCAACATGACCAACAGCCGCAGCAGCAGCAGCAGCAAAGGCAGCAGCAGATGCAACAGCAACATCAGCAGCAGATACAACAGCAACGTCAACAAGGGCAACAGCAGCAGCATGGGCAGAAGTCACAGCAGGTACTGCAGCAGCAGCAGCAGCAACAGCAGAAACACAGGCAACAGCAGTACGTGGTTCAGAACACACATTCAGAAGCTGTGGCCATTGCACAGGGAACACAACATACAGCGCGCAGATCACGTGTGTCCGCCGGCACGCAGACAGGGGGACTGGGACAAGCGCTGACAGAGGGACACAGACAGACGCGGGGCCTCGGTCAGACAGGACACGGACAAACGGGTGTGCAGCACGGACAGACGCAGACGGGAGAACAGGGGCAAACGGGGGGACACGGACAGATGCAGACGGGGAGACACGGACAAATGGGGGTACGAGGGCAGGCAACGGGACACGGGCAGACTCAGATGGCAGGACAGGACCAGATGGGGCGAGATGGACAGACGCAGACAGCGGGACATGGACAGACACACACAGGGGGACATGGAAATCGTTCGATGCCCGTCCGCCCAGGTTTCCCAACGTGGAGCGCTCTTGTCTATAGGAAGTGACGACTGGCTCACGGAGCCATTTACCTCCACTCAATTGACCACCCCCGCCCCCCCCCCACATTCCTAACTGCGCCCAATGCATTTCAACTAAATTCATTCCTTTGATAACGGCCAATCGCTTGAAAACGAATTCAACCCTTACAATTAATTTTTGCTCGAATTAAATCCTTTACTTTGATCGTGAGAAAACGTGGTCAGGATTTGATTAGTTCCTTCTTTGCAGCTTCTGTCGATTTCTCAACTGGAAAGATCAGTTTCGTTAAATCTATCTTCTAGGCTGCGGCGAATTCGTCCCCGTTTTATTGGAGCCACCCTGTTTCGCGCCGGGCGTTCTTTATATAAATACACGCGAGCCTGTTGAAGTTAATTCGGTTTTTACCGTTGTAAGCTACGACAACGATCGGTCAAAAGTGACGACCTTTCAGAAACCAGAGGTCGCAAACGGGTTTTGATTCCTTACCCGTACCCGGCCGCACCAGGGTCGCAAACGGGTACCCGTACCCGGCCGGGTACGGGTAGGGTACGGGTATCAGGTACCTGATCACGACCTCTGGGATGAAGCCATGTTGCAGGCGTGGGTGGGTTGATTCTAGGAACTTGAATTGTGAGAAGAGACAAGACGTTGGGAAATGAGTGACAAACAGTTACTCACCAGTGACTCACGGCCTACCCGTACCCATACCCAGCCGCACCAGGGTCGCAAACGGGTACCCGTACCCGGCTGTACCCGTACCCGGCCGGGTACGGGTAGGGTACGGGTATCGGGTACCTGATTGCGACCTCTGGGATGAAGCCATGTTGCAGGCGCGGGTGGGTTGATTCTAGGAACTTGAATTGTGAGAAGAGACAAGACGTTGGGAAATGAGTGACAAACGGTGACTCACCAGTGACTCACGGCCTACCTGTACCCGGCCGCACCAGGGTCGCAAACGGGTACCCGTACCCGGCCGGGTACGGGTAGCCGGGTATCGGGTAGGGTACGGGTACCCGGTACCCGGTTGCGACCTCTGTCAGAAACCCATAACAGCTGTTGGCCGGTACACATTGCGTGGCAGTGGTCTCTTTAAAGTTATTATTACTATTAATATTGTTTACTTATGAATGGCTATTATGGTTTTGTTGCGTTGCAGTGTTGCTTTGTAAGTTGTGTGCATGCCAGGTGGATCCCCTAACCCACGACGTTGCAGTAACTCCAAGCACCCTGGCCAACGTTATACCCACACTTTACCCCACCACTCCCTGCACAACAACCGCGAGAACGTCAACTAATCGACATGAACCGGTCCTCTTGTTTGTTTCAAAACAGCCCTGATCAGGCATTGAACCGTGCGGCTCTGGGTTGTGAGGCCAGGGGGTTTGGCTTCCTGTGCAGCGACGGTTGCGACTACCCCCTGCACAAGTTGGAGCCACGTTGACTTGGGTGTGACACGCGCACTCCAGATGTTATTCTTGCGGTACTGATAAAAAGCTGGCTGCAACAACTGAGCGATCAGTTGCACTTTCAAAACAGTTCTCGCGCAAACCAAATCATCGGCTGCAACTGCTTGGTCTCTCAAACGAGAGTCAAAATTGCGTGTAAAGCACGCGGCCTTCGTGCGTATGCAAAACATCATCAGCATTACCTACAGAAGTGCACTGTGGTCATCTTGTCTTTGGTCAACATCAACATAAATTTGAGTAATCGCTGGTCATCAACGCATCACCGCTGCTGCTGGAAATCGGCCACATTTTCTCAGATGTATTTTGACGGTGATCTCAGGCAAGAAGACCACAACACAGTTATTCAGGAAATCCTGATGGGTGTATTGGATATGCACTTTGGCTGCCTGCTTTTTACAGATGTGTGTCTGGTTTGCAACTTGTGGTTTTCCAGTCTGCACAACTAGTGTTTTTATGATGGGTTTTTCTCATCATGTACAGATTTGATAACTGCTGTGTCCACATTGAGGCAATTAGACCGCGCATTCAGAATCATAACAAACCAACCAATCATAGCTCGCTAAAGTATCACATGGTGATGAAACACATCGTTCCAAATTGCTCAGCAGATCGATGCTTGAAAATCCAGTCGGCCTCAATTGTGAACAGCAACCGGTTGTGCAACTGCTCCCAACTGGTTGCAGAGACACCCACATACCAGCGATTCATTTGCATGCCACCAAGTTTTGTCCAACCAAGTTGCGTGCAACCGATCACTCAGTTGTGGACCCGGCTTATGAGCACCAGCTCTTGTGGTTGTTATAATTATCATACAACTTTATTATTAATATTGTTCAACCTTGCTGTGAAATGTTACCGTTTAGTTCCCCCTCCACCCCCCACCATGAATCTGCCCGTCCCTCCTCCACGCTCCCAGGAAACTCCTGCCACACCAGCAGGTGATGGTTGAACCAAAACGTTGTAATTTTGGTAACGCCATTGATAGGGTATCGCTGTTGTTACGACACTTCCCGCCAGTGTAATTTTCCTTCACGAAATCAGTGATGAAAATATTCGTCGACGAAGCGTTCTGTTGTTTCAGTCGACGATGACCAGCAGCCCATAATCATCAAGTGTAACGATGACTAACGCTACTTCACCCAATATCACCATCATCACCACCATCATCATCATCATCTAGCCACTGAAGATCAAAGCGCGACTGTGACAAAATGAACAAGTGAAATTGCAGAGGCAGACAGAGATCATTTAAATTTCGATTTAAAGCTTTCGTGACTGCAGGAATTCATCTTCTTGGTTCTTTCGCTAAAGTCACGTAGAAGGGAAATAATACGTGACTTTACCGAAAGAACCAAGAAGAGAGATCATTTAGTAACGTTAGCAAGAGGTTGCAGTGCACAGAGGAATACTAACAAGTGGTGAGTGGCGATGGATGTATATGTAAAGATTTACAGAGTCCATTGATTGGCTGACCTTATAAAATAACATCGGGGTAGAATAACTACATGCCCCTTCACACCGATATTTAACAACTAGGAGTGTCTGACTAAATGTTTGACTGACTTAATCCACTAGGGTAAGAGAATGACTACATAAAATCCAGACTAAGCTGCAGTCCATTAATTGCTTCCACGACTGTTGGAAAGAAGGGTCTTCATTAGAGGAAACTCTATAGGGTATTTGGCCTACTCTTCCACACTGGTCACTTTACCCCACCACACACGCGACATGTGGTGTACCTATGTATGTTGTTGGGTGGGCATAGGGGGGTTTTAAGAATATTTTAAGAATATTTTCGTTGTTTAAGACTATTATATATAAAAAAACGCTCATATAAAACTGCTTCCATTCTCACCTTAAGACCCCACCCTCCACCTAATACCCCGTTTCCACTTGCACATCCAAGCCTTGCCAGCACGAGGCCAGCATGGTATGGGCAAATTTCCACTGGCATTTTATCAAGCCGAGCCAGAACCGAGACGTGCCGCACATGCCAGTCTCGCGACATCGGAAATCTGGCTCGGGGAGGCCAAGCAGGGCTGGGGGCGGGGTTAATGACGTCTGCAACACGCGTGATGGCAGTCAGGACACAGCTCAAACACAAGTGTCATCATACTCTTTGGTTCTTTCGCTTTACCGACACGATTATTGATGTCACGAATGGTGTGCGACGTCACGTCGGTGGCACGGCTCGGCTCGTATAAGGTAACTCGTGCTTCCCGACAATGCAAGACATCAGTTAGGCACTACCCCAGGACGGCTCGGATATGCCGGTCGAAATGAGACAAATGGCACCAAACCAGAGGTCGCAAACGGGTTTTGATTCCTTACCCGTACCCGGCCGCACCAGGGTCGCAAACGGGTACCCGTACCCGTACCCGGCCGTACCCGTACCCTACCCATACCCGGCCGGGTAAGGGTATCGGGTACCCGATTGCGACCTCTGGGATGAAGCCATGTTGCAGGCGCGGGTGGGTTGATTCTAGGAACTTGAATCGTGAGAAGAGACAAGACGTTGGGAAATGAGTGACAAACAGTTACTCACCAGTGACTCACGGTCTACCCGTACCCGTACCCGGCCGCACCAAGGTCGCAAACGGGTACCCGTACCCGGCCGTGCCCGTACCCTACCCGTACGGGTAAGGGTAGGGTACGGGTATCGGGTACCTGATTGCGACCTCTGGGATGAAGCCATGTTGCAGGCGCAGGTGGGTTGATTCTAGGAACTTGAATTGTGAGAAGAGACAAGACGTTGGGAAATGAGTGACAAACGGTGACTCACCAGTGACTCATGGTCTACCCGTACTCGGCCGCACCAGGGTCGCAAACGGGTACCCGTACGGGTAGCCGGGTATCGGGTAGGGTACGGGTATCGGGTACCCGGTTGCGACCTCTGCACCAAACCCCAGCTTCACTCATTTACACTGCTCTACATTTTTGTTTGTGTGGTATTGTGTGGAGCTGGCCCCACACCACTACTTTCATTACTTAGGCACTGGTATTGGAAAATGGATCACTGGTGCTCGAGCCCATCAGATAGAAGGTCGCAGTTCAACTTAATCAGTTCCGATTTGGCGTGCGGCGTTACGCGTGAAGTGTGAGTGTGTGACAGAGAGACCCTATGGCTGCACAGGACTGTTGGGGTTAGGTAAGGGATTTGTATTCTCTAGCAGTGGATAGAAACTGGGTCACCGCAAGCGGCGACCGGCTTACGAGGAACAGACCTTGCAACTTGTTTCCGCGCCGTTTGATCGTCGCTCGGAACAAATCCGTTTGGAATAATAAACTCGTCAGTTGCAAGGGAGAATTATGGGTAAAAGCAAACAACTAAAACTGTTAACCTATCTCCACATATAAATATGTATTGGCCCAATGGCCAATGGACTTTCCAGACCAATATTACCCAGCAGCATCTGGTTAAAAATAAAACGTGTTTTAGTCTATCGGCCTATTGATTCCTTGCAAAAGATTTATATTTGGTGTTTGGACTTCTCAACACCTGTTTTATTGCTATAATAGGCAAAACCTATTCTTGTTTTTTTAGCCTATTGCTGTTACTCCATGCCCCACAACAATGTATAATGGGTTTATACTGGTAGGAACGAAGTGAACCAGCCTACAATAGATTATATCGTCCGTCCGTCCGATGTCCGGTTAGGTGTAGCAGCATCGCCCCCTACTGCAAACACTTGGCAGGACCCTACAAAAACCTTTAGACTCAGTGAGGCTTTCCTGGCTAAACAAGTGTAACATTCCCTTATAATTCCCTGAGACAGTTTTTAATTAAAACATTAAAATAAAAAATTAACTCACAGCGGCCTAAAGCCTACAGCTAGGCCTAAAGCCTAGAACTAGGCCTCAAACTCTCCCTTCGTATCGTACCCCCGCCATTTCATTTTATTATAGCCATTCATTTGTTCGTTCCTACCAGCCCACCCCGCAGGGACCTGTTATGCAATATTGTTTTTTGTGTTTCACTGGGCCCTATCGTTTAGATCGCAGAGCTCTTGCCAACAATGCCTGGACACCCAGCAGCATTTCTTCAACAAGTCGAAGTCTGCCGATGACTCCCGGAGGGTCGAAACTGGTCCGGAGTTTTCTCGCTTAAACAAATGCTGCTGGGTGTTGGGTCTGGAGAGCAAACACGACTCAAAATATGTTTCATTAGACTTCCTTTGCCAGTACCAAAATATAATAAAAGGGTTTTCCCCCTTTTTTCTGGCAACAAAACTGAAACATTTTTACGAGGATTCATGTCTGCATTAACCACAATACTTGCATTCAAAATACAAACAAAGATAGTGTTTTTTGTTTGCATTTTGACTGCAGGTAGTGTGGTTAATGCAGGGCAATGCATCATATTATTCAGTTCTGTTGCCAGAAAAAAGGGGAAAAACCCTATTATATATTTTGGTACTGGCAAAGGAGGTCTAATGATATAGATGCTCACCCCGAGCCCTCATTACTTTGATAGTGCATTGTCTTTGAGCTGTGCGCCTTTTGGCGTCCTCTGGTCTAGCACCAATTGGGTCGAGGCTCAAAAGAAAGCTGTCTCTGGTGTGGACCAATCAGTTTCAAGGACAATGCATAGATTATCATAGGGTGTTTTTTGTTTGCATTTTGACTGCAAGTATTGTGGTTAATGCAGACATGAATCCTCGTAAAAAGGTTCCAGTTTTGTTGCCAGAAAAAAGGGGAAAAACCCTTATTATTATTATTATCAAAATATGTTTTTATTTACATGTGGAGGACAAGGGATGAGCTTCAGATTTAAAGAACTTGGATTTTTAAGGATGATTTCAGATATTTTTCAGAGTATTTACATTGTAATATATTAACACGTGCACACGCTAACGTGTGACGTCGCCCGATGCCACGGCATGTAGCCTAATGGCAGAAAAACAATCGGATCATGGTAGCAAAGTAGACACTTGCCACACTCACATCCAGGAGGAGCTGGGTTCGATTTCTTCCTCGGGCATCGTGTGTGCGGGGTTTGTATGCTCCCCCCCTCCTGTTTTGCATGAGCTTCCTCAAGAGTTCTACGTTTCTTCCTCCCATAGCTAAAAACATACAATGTATCCCATTGGAACCTCATTTGCCAGTAAAAATATGATAATTGGTTTTTTACCCTTCTATCTGGCAACAAAACTGACACCTTTTTTTACAAGGAGTCATGTTTGCATAGACCACAATACCTGCAGTCATAATGCAAACAAAAAACACAACTCTGATAATGTATGCACTGTCCTTGAAGTTGATTGGTCCACACCCGAGACAGCTTTCCTTAGAGCCTAGTCTCACATGGTGTTGGACCAGATGACGCCAAAAGGCGCACAACTCAAAGACAATGCACCATCAGAGTACGAGAGCTCGGGGTAAAGCATTTACACCATTGGAACCTCATTTGCCAGTAAAAATATGATAATTGTTTTTTTACCCTTCTATCTGGCAACAAAACTGACACCTTTTTACAAGGAGTCATGTTTGCGTCATCTGGTCCAACCCATGTGAGACTAGGCTCTAAGGAAAGCTGTCTCTGGTGTGGACCAATCAACTTCAAGGACAGTGCATACATTATCAGAGTTGTGTTTTTTGTTTGCATTATGACTGCAGGTATTGTGGTCTACGCAAACATGACTCCTTGTAAAAAGGCGTCAGTTTTGTTGCCAGATAGAAGGGTAAAAAAACAATTATCATACAATGTATCATCATGGGACCTCCTTTTGTTTGCATTTGACTGCAAGTATTGTGGTTAATGTAAGCATGATTCCTTGCAAAAGGTGTCAGTTTTGTTGCCAGATAGAAGGGTAAAAAAACAATTATCATACAATGTATCATCATGGGACCTCCTTTTGTTTGCATTTGACTGCAAGTATTGTGGTTAATGTAAGCATGATTCCTTGCAAAAGGTGTCAGTTTTGTTGCCAGAAAAAAGGGGAAAAACCCTATTAGTACATACAATGTAATTGGTGTAAGCCAAACATCCCAATGCAAGACCCTCCTTCAAAAGGGCCTTTGGACTCATTGTAGGTTTCCTGGGTAAATAATTTGTTGATTATTATCATAATTATTAATCCTATTTTTGGACCGTCTGAAATTTGTATTTTTGGTGAATGTCTTGATTTATATAAAAGATCGGAATACATCCCTAGCAGAGACATAGAGGTCAGAGCTCTGCTTATACATACATTTGGACTAAGTTGATAATGCGCACACGCGCGCTATATTTACATACAATCGTTCCGCAGCCCGTTCGTTCAAGTCTGGACACGTGCATAATTTAGTCCCCCACGGTTTGTTTGGAACGAAGTCTGTTCGGGAAAAAAACGTGCTGCTGTGATGGCGACAGGCAGCGATGCATCCTACGGTACAATGCACTTTATCCTGCGTACACGCGTGTGCGTGTACATGTGTGCGTATGTGTGCGAGTGAACATGTGTGCATGTGCACGCGTCGGGTTTCCCTACCGCTCGCCCCCGTTTAGACGGCCACTCGGTGTGACCCCGAATGCAAACGCCTCTCCCGTGCCACAGTGTGTAGCACCCACCGCACACCACGTGATACAAGACTCGAGAATAAACATTGACAATGAAGCACATACCCCTGTAGGTGAATGTACCGAGCAAGCGAGTGGGCGAGCAATCAAGTTGGTGCGTGAATGAGTGTAGGGGAGTGATTGCGTGCGAGCGGGTATTTGTATGATAACTGCTTGGGTGAGTGGGTGAGTGGGTGAGCGACTGGGTGAGTGGTTGAGTAAGTCTTCTTGGTTCTTTCGATAAAGTCACGTAGTGTGGGGTTTCATTCAGACGCTGTCTTCCCGACAGACCTGTTCTTCACCTGAGGACGGCTGCTTGCGTTGTGGCCGAAACGTCGTGAGAATTATTTTATTATGTTTTATTTTTATTAGTTTATTATTTCCCTTCTACGTGACTTTACCGAAAGAACCAAGAAAAATGAAGCACATGCCCCTGTGGGTGAATGTACCGAGTAAGCGAGTGGGCGAGCAATCAAGTTGGTGCGTGAATGAGTGTAGGGGAGTGATTGCGGGCGAGCGGGTATTTGTATGATAACTGCTTGGGTGAGTGGGTGAGTGGGTGAGCGACTGGGTGAGTGGTTGAGTAAGTCTTCTTGGTTCTTTCGATAAAGTCACGTAGTGTGGGGTTTCATTCAGACGCTGTCTTCCCGACAGACCTGTTCTTCACCTGAGGACGGCTGCTTGCGTTGTGGCCGAAACGTCGTGAGAATTATTTTATTATGTTTTATTTTTATTAGTTTATTATTTCCCTTCTACGTGATGACTTTACCGAAAGAACCAAGAAAAATGAAGCACATGCCCCTGTGGGTGAATGTACCGAGTAAGCGAGTAATCAAGTTTGTGCGTGAATGAGTGTAGGGGAGTGATTGCGGGCGAGCGGGTATTTGTATCATAACTGCTTGGGTGAGTGGGTGAGTGGGTGAGCGACTGGGTGAGTGGGTGGGTGAGTGGTTGAGTAAGCATTACATCACGAGTCGGCGAACGTCCTCTCCAGCACCCAGGCGTCTGCGTGCTGCTGGCGAGGGTAGTATCCGCGAGCTTTTCCCGTCACACGGAACCCAAAGTGATCATAGAAGCACAGAGCATCCTCGTTTCCAACCTGCACGTGTCTGCAAAGGGCACATGCGCACAACGTAGATATAAACCTCCCCCGTGTAGCCTGAACAGATTGTTGGGGCAAGTACTGTTAGCAATCACCTATAAAGGCTGGTATGGTACACGAGGTGGTGGACAACGTCATGCCCAGCTGCCGTTCAGAATCAGAATATTTACTTCTACTGGAGGAATCCGATGAGATATAAAACTTTTTCACAGATGTTCAATAGGAATTCATACTCTTGAGTTTTTTCGGGTAAAGTCACGTACGTAAAAAAATGAAAATAACAAAATTAAATCACGACGTTTCGGAGGCAACACAAGTCTCCCGTCTTCAGGTGGGACCGTCACAGCCAAATTGACTGTATTATTTGGCTGTGACGGTCCCACCTGAATACGGAGACTTGTGTTGCCTCCGAAACGTCGTGATTGAATTTTGTTATTTTCACTTATTATTTTATTATAATTTTTTACCTACGTGATTTTACCGAAAAAACCCAACAGTATGAATTCTTGCAGTCACGAAAGCTTCAAATCTAGAAGTTCAATAGGCTGTTGTCTCCCCAGTGCTCATATTTTACACACCGTACTAGGTAATCATTTTAGGCTGAGTTGACTTAGGGGAGGCCCAGAAGCAGTTAAGATATTATTCACCATTGGCCACAGTTGGGTATTGAAGTCAGGCCCTCCTGGGTTTCTTAGCGTAATGCATTAACCACCGTGCATCCACTCCACAAAAACACACAATCAGTCTCACGGAGCAGGCTCGCATCTGCCAGGCCACCTCGGTTATTACTGCTGGTGTATTAACCATAGAATACGCGTCGCCTGCTTCACCAGGAAACATTTCATGATCCCGTGAGGTCATTCGAAACGATTAGGCCACGGTCCAAATGTGCCACCTTCGAAAAATTACACCCCAAATGACTCTACTGGGATTACACACACAGCAGCAATCACTGACGCCTACTCACAGACCAATGGCCTATTGCAGTCCAGGTGCTGAGTCATAGGGATAAGCTGCCACTTGCGGGGGGGGGGGGGGTAATCATTCTTATGAATGCATTCTAGATTTGAAGCTTTCGTGACTGCAAGGATTCATATTCTTAGGTTTTTTCGGTAAAGTCACGTAGGTAAAAAATTAAAATTAATAAAAGTAAAATAAAAATCACGACGTTTCGGAGGCAACACAAGCTTCCGTTTTTTATTTTTATTTTTTACCTACGTGACTTTACCAAAAAAACTTATGAATGCAGTTGCTCACAGGTAGACGGAGCTCACCACCCGCTCCCCACACTCCTCCTCGCACAATCCCAGCACGTAGCGCAGTAGGGCACTGCCTGCGTGAAAAACACAGGGACACGGGGGAGACAAGACACCATCAACCGCACAGTCATGAACCATGTGAACTCTATGCCATTCTGTGGATCTCTATCCGAGACCACAGTGAATTTGGGTAAAAAATTAACCCTTAAAAACAAAGTTTTTCACTATAAATCCTTTATATGCGTGGCGGTTAGAGTCCTCTCGTCCTCTGGCTTGAGATGGCTGCCACCTATGGGTCAGATGATTGCTTGGCACCGTTAAGCAATTGGTAATTACATATAATTTTTTGTTCCTAAAAAGTGTCAAATTTTGGAAATAAATTGTCACGAACATTAATTGTCACGCACAACGAGTCTGTGTGGAAAATGTCAGCTCGATTGGATCACGGGAAGTGTGTAAAAAAACGACCGAAAGATTTGCACGGTCGTAAGCGCGCAAGCAAGCAAGCGAACTTAATATAAAGGATTTAAATAAAAAACGACCGAAAGATTTGCACGGTCGTAAGCGCGCAAGCAAGCAAGCGAACTTAATATAAAGGATTTAAAAATTCCAACGGAGGTAGCGAAGCAATCCACTGCACACAGATCAGGTCATATAATAGTTAACTGATCTCTCTGCGTGGCAGTTGAAATGGGCAATTTTCTTAAATCCCACCTCAGCAACTGTCCACTGCCTCCCTCGATTCGAAGCCCTTTCAGCAGCAGGGATGTGGGCAAGCAATCGCAGGGCTGTACATTTACCTTTATATCTAGAGAGACACTTATAACTGGCTATTCACAGTCATGCACAAGGGATTTGTTGTAACAATGGGTATAGTGAAGTTGTAGTGGTCGTGGTGTAAAGTACCAATGCCAAGGCGCCTGTAGGTGGGCAGCGTGCCTAGCGTCATGATGTACAGGCGGCGGATATTCTCACTCGTGTCCCATCGGCAGCAGACGGAACCCACCATCGCACCCTGCACGTACGCTGCACACATCAACAACACCACCATGACTATCGCACCCTGCACGTACGCTGCACACATCAACAACACCACCATGACTATCGCACCCTGCACGTACGCTGCACACATCAACAACACCACCATGACCATCACAACCCTGCACGTACGCTGCACACATTAACAACACCACCATGACCATCGCACCCTGCACGTACGCTGCACACATCAACAACACCACCATGACCATCGCACCCTGCACATACGCTGCACACATCAACAACACCACCATGACCATCGCACCCTGCACATACGCTGCACATATCAACAACACCACCATGACCATCGCACCCTGCACGTACGCTGCACACATCAACAACACCACCATGACCATCGCACCCTGCACGTACGCTGCACACATCAACAACAACACCACCATGACCATCACAATCCTGCACATCACCTCATCACCTTGACAACCATTAACACATATTCTTAGGTTTTTTCGGTAAAGTCACGTAGGTATATATTTTTTTTAAATTTATAAAAGTAAAATAAAAATAAAATAAAAATCACGTCGTTTCGGAAGCAACACAAGCCTCCGTCTTCAGGTGGAACAGTCACAGCACGATAGCTGTATCAAATTTTACCTACGTGACTTTACCGAAAAAACCTAAGAATATGAATCCTTGCAGTCACGAAAGCTTCAAATCTAGAACCATTAACACCATCAGGTTAAGTCTCAAGTTTGTTTCGTTTCACCAGGTGAGAACTCAAGAGACCCGGATAGGCCTCGTTAACAACTGTGACCTAAGTTAGGTCACTCCTGATCAGTTGGTGCTGGTGAGTAAGTGCTGAGGCTGTTAGCGATGTGGTCAGTATTGTTAAGTGTTGGTGATGTGGTCAGTGTGTCTAAGTGCTGGTGATGTGGTCAGTGTGTCTAAGTGCTGCTGATGTGGTCAGTATTGTTAAGTGTTGGTGATGTGGTCAGTGTGTCTAAGTGCTGGTGATGTGGTCAGTGTGTCTCAGTGCTGCTGATGTGGTCAGTATTGTTAAGTGTTGGTGATGTGGTCAGTGTGTCTAAGTGCTGGTGATGTGGTCAGTGTATCTCAGTGCTGCTGATGTGGTCAGTATTGTTAAGTGTTGGTGATGTGGTCAGTGTGTCTCAGTGCTGGTGATGTGGTCAGTGTTGCTAAGTTCTGGTGATATAGTCAGTGTGTCTTAAGTGCTGGTGAATACTGTAGTGCTGCTGATGTGGTGAGTGTTGCTAAGCTCTGGTGATATAGTCAGTGTGTCTCAGTGCTGGTGATGTGGTCAGTGTGTCGAAGTGCTGGTGAATACTGTAGTGCTGCTGATGTGGTCAGTATTGTTAAGTGTTGGTGATGTGGTCAGAGTGGCTAAATAGTGGCGATGGAGTCAGTGTGTCTATGTGCTGGTGACGTCAGTGTGTCTGTGCTGGTGACGTCAGTGTGTCTATGTGCTGGTGACGTCAGTGTGTCTATGTGCTGGTGACGTCAGTGTGTAAAACTGCTGGTGAGTGTTGTGGCTGGCACCGGCGCGGGCAAGTGGGCCAGCTCTGCGCGCATGCCGGTAGAACGCCTCCCCATAGGGCACGGGAAACACCGACTGGTGCAGCCTGCGCAGAGCCTGAACGTTCAGCGCCGTCACCTCCTGAAGTTCCACGGACGACCTGCAGCGAGACGCCAGTCTGAACTAAAAAGGAAATAATTTGGTTTTATTTTACCAGGTAACGCCCACTGGAGCTATGAAGATCTTTTGCTCAGAAGCGAGCTGGCAATCACAAATGATAATTCAACGAAGTGGCTTATCATGTGGAAATTTATAGCAGCCAGATACTCCCTCTTCTTGGTTCTTTCGGTAAAGTCACGTAGAATGTAAATAATAAAATAAAACAAATAAAACATTATTAAATAATTTTCATGACGTATCGGCCACAACGCAAGCAGCCGTCCTCAGGTGGAGAACAGGTCTGTCGAGAGACCTGTTCTTCACCTGAGGACGGCTGCTTGCGTTGTGACCGAAACGTCGTGAGAATTGTATTTTATTATGTTTTATTTTTATTATTTTATTATTTCCATTCTACGTGACTTTACCGAAAGAACCAAGAAGATGAATCCCTGCAGTCACGAAAGAAGCTTTAAATCGAAATTCAGCCAGATACTCTTGATGCATATTGATTCTAAATGTGGAGATAAACCGAAAGTCTGGGGCGAACATGCAAACTCCAAATATAGGGGTGTTAGGGTCGGGATCGAACCCACGACCTCCTCCATACAAGGCGATGTAGTTTAACATCTCGCCACCGTCAACACAGCTCTACCACTAGCCCAGCCACTATCCCCCACACTCGCCCGGCCAATGTCTCTGTTACTATACCCAACCAATAGCTCAATCACTAGTCCAAACACTGAGCCGAGCAAACACATTCCTGCAGAGGGAGCTGGTAGGAACGTTGGGTTGCTCGGTCAATGGCGGCGTGGTGTATTCCGCAAATATGGCCGACTGTGAGGGCGGGCACAAGCCGGCGTGAGTAGGTTAGACGTTGAGTTTTATAAGGGCACCACGGGGTGACCAGCCCCTCCCCATCCAGCCCTACCTCTCCCACTCCCCAACCAGCCCCTCCCCACCCTCCCCACCCAGCCCCTCCCCACCCAGCCCCACCCTCCCCTCCTCACCCAGCCCCACCCTCCCCACCCAGCCACTCCCCACCCAGCCGCTCCCCACCCTCCCCTCTCCACCTAGCCCCTCCCATTTGTGGATGCACGACGGACGGACGGACACAATAATCCCCTGTGGGCTGGTGTAACCAGGAGGTTCCTACCAGTATATTGCTGCCAATAACCCAACCAATAATCTTGTGGCTCTAAGACTCGTGGTTGTCAACAAACGTTCAACCACTCGCATTAACAATATCCCAAACACTAGCCCTAACAGTAGTTCAACCACAAGCCCAACTTTTAAAACAACTACTAGTCGAAACGCTACCCTAACACAAACACTACTACTCAATTAAAATACTGTAATTTAGTAAGTTTAATAGTCGCGCCATTCTGATAACGACGGCGCTGTTTCAGACGGTAATAGACTGCACGAGTTTAACGGTAGGGGGCGATATTGCCAATTTGTTTTACCCATTTAGGACTTTGCAAGTAGTATTTTGTTTTTAAATATGGTGACACTGGCACACATGGCACACTCTTTTTCGAGTAACGTCACGGCAGCGTAAACATTCACTGTTTAGCATAATACTGAGCATGTATCGTTGAAATATGCTCAGTATTATGCGGGGCGGTCGATGGGCTTAAACCGCGATTCTTTTTCAAGTCCCAGCCTCACTTTCCTCTCACACTACCACCCCTAACACACTTCCCCTCACACCACCACCCCTAACACACTTTCCCCTCACACCACCACCCCTAACACACTTTCCCTCACACTACCACCCCTAACACACTTTCCCTCACTCCACCACCCCTAACACACTTTCCCTCACACTACCACCCCTAACACACTTTCCCTCACACCACCACCCCTAACACACTTTCCCCTCACACCACCACCCCTAACACACTTTCCCTCACACTACCACCCCTAACACACTTTCCCTCACTCCACCACCCCTAACACACTTTCCCTCACACTACCACCCCTAACACACTTTCCCTCACACCACCACCCCTAACACACTTTCCCTCATACTACCACCCCTAACACACTTTCCCCTCACACCACCACCCCTAACACACTTTCCCTCACACCACCACCCCTAACACACTTTCCCTCACACCACCACCCCTAACACACTTTCCCTCACACTACCACCCCTAACACACTTTCCCTCACACCACCACCCCAAACACACTTTCCCTCATACTACCACCCCTAACACACTTTCCCCTCACACCACCACCCCTAACACACTTTCCCTCACACCACCACCCCTAACACACTTTCCCTCACACCACCACCCCTAACACACTTTCCCCTCACACCACCACCCCTAACACACTTTCCCCTCACACCACCACCCCTAACACACTTTCCCTCACACCACCACCCCTAACACACTTTCCCTCATACTACCACCCCAAACACCCTTTCCCCTCACACCACCACCCCTAACACACTTTCCCCTCACACCACCACCCCTAACACACTTTCCCTCACACCACCACCCCTAACACACTTTCCCTCACACCACCACTCCTAACACACTTTCCCTCACACCACCACCCCTAACACACTTTCCCCTCACACTACCACTCCTAACACATTTTCCCTCACACCACCACCCCTAACACACTTTCCCTCACACCACCACCCCTAACACACTTTCCCCTCAGACCACCACCCCTAACACACTTTCCCTCACACTACCACCCCTAACACACTTTCCCCTCACACCACCACCCCTAACACACTTTCCCTCACACCACCACCCCTAACACACTTTCCCTCACACCACCACCCCTAACACACTTTCTCTCACACCACCACCCCTAACACACTTTCCCCTCACACCACCACCCCTAACACACTTTCCCTCATACTACCACCCCAAACACCCTTTCCCCTCACACCACCACCCCTAACACACTTTCCCCTCACACCACCACCCCTAACACACTTTCCCTCACACCACCACCCCTAACACACTTTCCCTCACACCACCACTCCTAACACACTTTCCCTCACACCACCACCCCTAACACACTTTCCCCTCACACTACCACTCCTAACACATTTTCCCTCACACCACCACCCCTAACACACTTTCCCTCACACCACCACCCCTAACACACTTTCCCCTCAGACCACCACCCCTAACACACTTTCCCTCACACTACCACCCCTAACACACTTTCCCCTCACACCACCACCCCTAACACACTTTCCCTCACACCACCACCCCTAACACACTTTCCCTCACACCACCACCCCTAACACACTTTCTCTCACACCACCACCCCTAACACACTTTCCCCTCACACCACCACCCCTAACACACTTTCCCTCACACCACCACCCCTAACACACTTTCCCTCACACCACCACCTCTAACACACTTTCCCCTCACACCACCACCCCTAACACACTTTCCCTCACACCACCACCCCTAACACACTTTCCCTCACACTACCACCCTTAACACACTTTCCCTCACACCACCACCCCTAACACACTTTCCCTCACACTACCACCCTTAACACACTTTCTCTCACACCACCACCCCTAACACACTTTCCCCTCACACCACCACCCCTAACACACTTTCCCTCACACCACCACCTCTAACACACTTTCCCCTCACACCACCACCCCTAACACACTTTCCCTCACACCACCACCCCTAACACACTTTCCCTCACACTACCACTCCTAACACACTTTCCCTCACACCACCACCCCTAACACACTTTCCCCTCACACTACCACCCCTAACACACTTTCCCCTCACTCCACCACCCCTAACACACTTTCCCTCACACTACCACCCCTAACACACTTTCCCCTCACACCACCACCCCTAACACACTTTCCCTCACACCACCACCCCTAACACACTTTCCCTCACACCACCACCCCTAACACACTTTCCCTCATACCACCACCCCTAACACACTTTCCCTCACCCTACCACCCCTAACACACTTTCCCTCACACTACCACTCCTAACACACTTTCCCTCACACCACCACCCCTAACACACTTTCCCTCACACCACCACTCCTAACACACTTTCCCTCACACCACCACCCCTAACACACTTTCCCTCACACCACCACCGCTAACACACTTTCCCTCACACCACCACCCCTAACACACTTTCTCTCACACCACCACCCCTAACACACTTTCCCCTCACACCACCACCCCTAACACACTTTCCCTCACACCACCACCTCTAACACACTTTCCCTCACACCACCACCCCTAACACACTTTCCCTCACACTACCACCCCTAACACACTTTCCCTCACACTACCACTCCTAACACACTTTCCCTCACACCACCACCCCTAACACACTTTCCCTCACACTACCACTCCTAACACACTTTCCCTCACACCACCACCCCTAACACACTTTCCCCTCACACCACCACCCCTAACACACTTTCCCTCACACTACCACCCCTAACACACTTTCCCCTCACACCACCACCCCTAACACACTTTCCCTCACACTACTTTACACACTTTCCCTCACACTACCACCCCTAACACACTTTCCCCTCACACCACCACCCCTAACACACTTTCCCTCACACCACCACCCCTAACACACTTTCCCTCACCCTACCACCCCTAACACACTTTCCCTCACACTACCACTTCTAACACACTTTCCCTCACACCACCACCCCTAACACACTTTCCCCTCACACTACCACCCCTAACACACTTTCCCTCACACCACCACCCCTAACACACTTTCCCCTCACACTACCACTCCTAACACACTTTCCCTCACACCACCACCCCTAACACACTTTCCCCTCACACTACCACCCCTAACACACTTTCCCCTCACACCACCACCCCTAACACACTTTCCCTCACACTACTTTACACACTTTCCCTCACACTACCACCCCTAACACACTTTCCCCTCACACCACCACCCCTAACACACTTTCCCTCACACCACTACCCCTAACACACTTTCCCTCACACCACCACACCTAACACACTTTCCCCCACACTACCACCCCTAACACACTTTCCCTCACACCACCACCCCCAACACACTTTCCCTCACACCACCACCCATAACACACTGTCCCTCACACAACCACCCCTAACACACTTTACCCTCACACCACCACCCCTAACACACTTTCCCTCACACCACCACCCCTAACACACTTTCCCTCACACCACCACCCCTAACACACTTTCCCTCACACCACCACCCCTAACACACTGTCCCTCACACTACCACCCCTAACACACTTTCCCTCACACTACCACCCCTAACACACTTTCCCTCACACTCCCACCCCTAACACACTTTCCCTCACACCACCACCCCTAACACACTTTCCCCTCACACCACCACCCCTAACACACTTTCCCCCACACCACCACTCCTAACACACTTTCCCTCACACTACCACCCCTAACACACTTTCCCTCACACCACCACCCCTAACACACTTTCCCTCACACCACCACCCCTAACACACTTTCCCTCACACTCCCACCCCTAACACACTTTCCCTCACACCACCACCCCTAACACACTTTCCCTCACACCACCACCCCTAACACACTTGCCCTCACACTACCACCCCTAACACACTTTCCCCTAACACACTTTCCCCTCACACCACCACCCCTAACACACTTTCCCTCACACCACTAACACACTTTCCCCTCACACCACCACCCCTAACACACTTTCCCTCACACCACCACCCCTAACACACTTTTCCTCACACCACTAACACACTTTCCCCTCACACTACCACCCCTAACACACTTTCCCTCACACCACCACCCCTAACACACTTTCCTCTCACACCACCACCCCTAACACACTTTCCCCTCACACTACCACCCCTAACACACTTTCCCTCACACTCCCACCCCTAACACACTTTCCCTCACACCACCACCCCTAACACACTTTCCCTCACACCACCACCCCTAACACACTTTCCCCTCACACTCCCACCCCTAACACACTTTCCCTCACACCACCAACCCTAACACACTTTTCATCACACCACCACCCCTAACACACTTTCCATCACACTACCACCCCTAACACACTTTCCCTCACACCACCACCCCTAACACACTTTCCCTCACACCACCACCCCTAACACACTTTCTCTCACACCACCACCCCTAACACACTTTCCCCTCACACCACCACCCCTAACACACTTTCCATCACACCACCACCCCTAACACACTTTTCATCACACCACCACTCCTAACATACTTTCCCTCACACCACCACCCCTAACACACTTTCCATCACACTACCACCCCTAACACACTTTCCCTCACACCACCACCCCTAACACACTTTCCCTCACACCACCACCCCTAACACACTTTCTCTCACACCACCACCCCTAACACACTTTCCCCTCACACCACCACCCCTAACACACTTTCCATCACACCACCACCCTTAACACACTTTCCATCACACCACCACCCCAAACACACTTTCCCTCACACCACCACCCCTAACACACTTTCCCTCACACCACCACCCCTAACACACTTTCCCTCACACCACCACCCCTAACACACTTTCCCTCACACCACCACCCCTAACACACTTTCCCTCACACTACCACCCCTAACACACTTTCCATCACAGCACCACCCCTAACACACTTTCCCCTCACACCACCACCCCTAACACACTTTCCATCACACCACCACTCCTAACACACTTTCCCTCACACCACCACCCCTAACACACTTTAACACGCTACTACTTAACATACTATAGGGGCAAGTGCTGTTAGGGGGTGGGTGGCCAGCACCACGCCCGACCGCCTTTGTCTCCCCAGTGACGATGTATACACACCGCAAGAGGTACTCATTTGAGGCTGAGTCGACCTAGGGGAGGCCACTGTTATTGGTCGTGAGCGGGAAGGGAACTCGGGTCGCGCTAACCATTGCGCCACCACTCCCCTATAACGCGAACTGTGTCCCCTCACACTACAACGTCTCTAAATTATCGTTTTAAATCAGAAATAAACACACAGAACCGCCAATAACTAGAGGCGCCAGATCTGGCGCTGTATTCTCACCCGCCCATAGCGATGACAGCAGCAGCAGCAGCGCTGGAGTCGGTGGTGTTGGTGGTGGCGGTGCTCCTCGCAACTTTTCGCGCCAAAAAAACCAAACTCACGGGGAGCTAAGTGACATGACGTCACGCGCTGTTTACTCGATGACGTTAGCCGCCCTCTCCAAGCTACGGTTCGGTGACGTCATCGCGTCGCTGTAAATTTACGTCACGAGGCTGGGAGTGTGGAAAAGCGGGGTGACGTCATTACGTAGGAGCTGGCTTACCCCGCCCCCACTTCCTGCCCTAGCCCCCACTTCCTTCCCCCTCCCCCACCTACGCCCACGCCCCCACCTCACCCCCACCTCCTCCCCTCGCCCCCCCCCTCCCCCCCTAGCCCCCACCTCCCCCCCCCCTCGTCCTCCAACTCCACCCTAGCCCCCACCTCCTGCCCCTACCCCCCACACCTCCTGCCCCTCCCCCTCCGCCCCCACCTCCCCCCCACCTAACCCCCACACCTTATCCCCTCGCCCCCCACCTCCACCCTAGCCCCCACCTCCTGCCCCCCCCGCCCCCACCTCCCCCCCTAGCCCCCATCTCCTGCCTCTACCCCTCCCCTAGCCCCCACCTCCCCCCTAACCCCCACCTCCTGCCACGACCCCTCCGCCCCCACCTCCCGCCCCCCGCCCCCACCTCCCCGCCCCCACCTCCTGCCACTAACCTTCCCCCCGCCCCCACCCCCACATCCCCCCTAGCCCCCACCTCCACCCCCCGCCAACACCTCCTGCCACTACCCCTCCCCCCGCCCCCACCTCCCGCCCCCCGCCCCCACCTCCTGCCCCTACCCCTCCGCCCCCCGCCACCACCTCCACCCCCCCCCGCCCCTACCCCTCCCCCCCACCTCCCTCCCCGCCCCCACTTCCCCCAGGCCCCCACCTCCGCCCCACCCCACGTGTTGCCATGCGGCCTCTCCCACAGCCCCCTGTGGGTTGTTGAGGCTACGGGGAGAGATTTGGGTCCGTGGGGAACGGCGCCGCTCTGCGCTGCGAACCTTGCGACCCCGAGTTCGATCCCCGTATCCAGGGCCAACAGCCAACAGCCAAGTATCCGAACCGATCCTGGGCGCCCACTAGGTCGACTCAGCCTTAAATGGGTTGGCTGGGTGAGGGAGACCCGGGTCCCGTGTTGCCTCCAAGTCGGACATCGCGCCCAACACCACGCGGAACGAAATCTCAAGCACACCGGCCGTGTGTGTGTAACTCATTCCCACCTACCATCATTCATTCACATCGACCTGTCACTCATTCCCATCGGCCTGTCATCAGCCTATCACTCATTCCCATCAGCCATCATTCATTCCCATCAGCCATCACTCATTCCCAGCGGCCTATCACTCATACCCAGCGGCCTGTCATAGGCCTATCACTCATTCCCACCAGCCATCACTCATTCCCATCAGCCATCACTCATTCCCACCAGCCATCACCCATTCCCATCAGCCATCACTCATTCCCAGCGGCCTATCATCAGCCTATCACTCATTCCCATCAGCCATCACTCATTCCCAGCGGCCTATCATCAGCCTATCACTCATTCCCATCAGACATCACTCATTCCCATCAGCCATCACTCATTCCCAGCGGCCTATCATCGGCCTGTCTCATTCCCACCGGCCGATTGTCACTCACTCCCACGAGTCTGTCCACTCGTTCTCACCATCACTCATTCCCCCACTCCCCCCGACCGTAACTCATTCCCACCGGCTGTAACTCACTCCCACGAGCCTGTCACTCATTCCCACCGTCACTCATTCCCACCGACCTTAACTCATTCCCCCAGGCCGACAGTCACTCATTCCCCCACCGACCTTAACTCATTCACACAGTCACTCATTCCCCCCCGACCTTAACTCTTTCCCACCGGCAGTCACTAATTCCCCCCCGACCATAACTCATTCACACCGACAGACACTCATTCCCACCGACTCTCTCTCTTCCCCACGTCACCTTAACTCATTCCCACCGACCTTAACTCATTCCCACTCTTTCTCTCCCCCACCGACCTTAACTCATTCCCACCGACTCTCTCTCCCACGTCACCTTAACTCATCCCCACCGACCTTAACTCATTCCCACCGACCTTAACTCATTCCCACTCTCTCTCCCCCCCCACGTCACCACCTTAACTCATTCCCACCAATCTTAACTCATTCCCACCGACCTTAACTCATTCCCACTCTTTCTCTCCCCCACCGACCTTAACTCATTCCCACGGACCTTAACTCATTCCCACCGACCTTAACTCATTCCCACCGAGTCTCTCTCTCACGTCATCACCTTAACTCATTCCCACCGACTCTCTCTCTACCCCACGTCATCACCTTAACTCATTCCCACGGACCTTAACTCATTCCCACTCTCTCTCTCCCCCCCACGTCACCACCTTAACTCATTCCCACGGACCTTAACTCATTCCCACCGACCTTAACTCATTCCCACTCTTTCTCTCCCCCACCGACCTTAACTCATTCCCACGGACCTTAACTCATTCCCACCGACCTTAACTCATTCCCACCGAGTCTCTCTCACGTCATCACCTTAACTCATTCCCACCGACTCTCTCTCTACCCCACGTCATCACCTTAACTCATTCCCACCGATCTTAACTCATTCCCACCGACCTTAACTCATTCCCACTCTCTCTCTCGCTCTCCCCCACGTCACCACGAGGGGTGTGAAATGAAGGACTGCGGAGCGAGCGGGTGAAATAAAATTATAGAAAAAAGTGGCAAATTTATTTATTTGTTTCCGTTTTCATTTTAATCTGCAGCCACTTAATATACAATGCAATATATTGTATTTGTAGTAAGTGTCATTTTTTTTTACGTTTTTCAATTTTGTAGGTTTTTTTTGTACACAGATATAGACTTAGTAGAGAGGGGGTAGTTTATGTTAATCTACTGCAAAAAAAAACTATTAATAATTCAACTTACAAATATGCCTCCTCCTTCCTGTGACTGATCTGTTTCCGTGTTGTTGAAACGTGTCCACCCAACCAGTTCATGCGAGTCCGAGGTGGTGGGGGAATCGTTTGAGAATAAAACTATGTACACAAGAAAATCTTCAATAACCATCATGACCATCATGACCACCACCATCATCATCATCATCACCACCGACCACCACCACTACCGTCATCATCATCACTATCATCATCACTATCATCACTTTGTTTTGATATACTCAAACTTTATATAATTATGCTTTCGTATTAGCTTTGTTTATAAATTAACTTAGAAGTGTAAAAAGGTGACGCTCTCTCTCGCTCTCTCACGTGGTATGTGTACGATAAAGGTTCTCTCCCCTTAACTACAGATTTTTTTTTGTCCCAAAACAAAAACAGACAAAAAAATAACTGGACATGGGACAGAGAGGGCGGGGGGGGGTGGGACTAGAGACGGGACGGACGGACAAACGGAGGAAGCGAGAACACCCAGAAACACAAATCCTTCTCTCCCACCACACAACCTCGCTCCCTCTCTTCCCTCGACAGCACCACACACACCCCACGACATCACCACCACGGACAAATCAGCAGCAGCAGCAGCAGCACTGCCCCACCAAAACCAGCCGTCCCACCACCATCAGCCCAAACCTCCATTTGGCCTCGCACGGTGCTCTCACGCGGGGTCTGCTCCACTCCTGAGCTATCGTGGTTGCGTTAATGTCAGTCAGGGAGAGGTGTAATGCGCTCCCCCCCCACCCACCCACCTCTCTCCCTTGACGATGACACTGCTTCTTCCCCCCCATCCCCCCCACGTTATTCGCATTGGCATTGCGCGGCTCTTGAATAAATGCATTGGGTTTGTTGTTTTTCGATTTAAAGCTTCTGTCGTGACTGCAGCAGGGATTCATCTTCTTGGTTCTTTCGGTAAAGTCACGTAGAAGGGAAATAAAAAAATAATAAAAAATTAAACATTATAAAATATAATTCTCACGACGTTTCGGCCGCAACGCAAGCAGCCGTCCTCAGGTGGAGAACAGGTCTGTCGGAAAGACAGCGTCTGAAATGACAGACCTGTTCTTCACCTGAGGACGGCTGCTTGCGTTGTGGCCGAAACGTCGTGAGAATTATTTTATTGGTTTATTTTTATTATTTTATTATTTCCCTTCTACGTGGTGACTTTACCGAAAGGACCAAGAAGTGGTTTGTTGTTGTTATATTCCCCCCCCCCCCTCCATCGTATTAACTTAGTTCGCAAACAAAAATAACCCTTTTTTGTGTTTTGTGTTTGGTTCACGACCCGATTGCGCTAAAAAGTAACGAAAAAAATGGCCTAAAAGTGAACGAAAAACACGTCTTCTGGCGTGACCGCCTTCTCGTTTCGCAAGCCTGGGGGCGAGTTGGTGGCGGCGCGAACAGGTAAACGCCGCGGCTGGTAACCCCGCGAGTGACTTTAAAAACAAACAACAACAACAACAACAAAAAAGCGAATCCGCACATAATCTATGTTGGTAGTCGGAGCTGCGCGCGGATTAATGCGACGGCCTCTCTCATGACGTCCGCAGCTCTGATCTCTTTGCCCGCAACTCGAGAAGAAACCCAGTGATCAACTCGCGAATCGTATCACAGGCCGCGGAGTTAACTGGGCTATCAACGGACCGCCAGGCCTGGCACGGCTCGGTACGCGGTGATGGAAAACGCCACGCGTGACAAGTTTGGCCTTCTGCAGCGAAGCGGCGCAACCGGTTGCGAAGCCGGCCGCGCAGAAGCAACTTGGTTGCGTGCAACCGATCGCTCAGGTGTGGCTAATTGACAATAGAGTCTGTATAGAATGTACGCAACTGCTTGCGCAACTTGTTGTCGAGAGGTCCACAACCACCTTGGTTGCATGCAACAGATCGCAGAGTCTGTATCAACTGCATGCAACTGTTTGCGCAACTGGTTGCCGAGAGGTCCAAGCACAATAAGCAAGCTGTCCCGTCTCTACCGTGAGCAACCCGGCTGACCGCTCGCGAGGAAACCAGTTGACACAACCCGCATTCGAAGCCGGTTTAACGCAACCGGTTGCGCCTGCGATTGCGTTGAGCGTGCGACAGGGGGGAGGGGGGGGGCGTGAGGGGGGGGGGGGCGAGCGAGGGGGGAAGAGAGGGCAACGTGGAGAGAAGAAAAAATAAACATCTTAAAAAAAACACACACAATAGACACATTCGTGAGATTATAAACAACATGCGCCGAAAAGTCTGGGTGGTGGAGGGTCAACCCAACACAAACGATAGCAACTCGCAAACGACTACAAGTCAAGCCGGAGCGGGTGGCGGGGTTAACGGGGACGTCATCACACGGCGGACCAACGCTGCGATGAAACCGCCCTGGGGTTTGAAAGAAGGTTAAAATTAAATATATGCGTAATGCATTTTTTTTAAACCACGTTAAATTTGAATTCTCAAATGAACAAGATCACGAGTTTGTTTTCATGGATGGTCGAGTGTCGATTTCCCGGATCTCGCCGTCCTGATGAAGCTCGCCGCAGTTTTCGAGCGAAAAGTCGTCGCTCATGCGTCTGGCGGTGAGAGGGTGGGTAGGTGGGTGAGGAGAGAGTGGGTGGGTGAGTGAGTGGGTGGGTGAGTGAGTGGGTGGGTGAGTGAGTGGGTGGGTGAGTGAGTGGGTGGGTGAGTGAGGAGAGAGTGGGTGAGAGAGTGGGTGGGTGAGTGGGTGGGTGAGTGAGTGGGTGAGTGAATGAGTGGGTGAGTGAATGAGTGGGTGAGTGGAGTGCGAGAGTGGGTGGGTGAGTGAGGAGAGAGTGGGTGAGTGAGGAGAGAGTGGGTGAGTGAGGAGAGAGTGGGTGGGTGAGTGAATGAGTGGGTGAGTGAATGAGTGGGTGAGTGGAGTGTGAGAGTGGGTGGGTGAGTGAGGAGAGAGTGGGTGAGTGAGGAGAGAGTGGGTGAGTGAGGAGAGAGTGGGTGAGTGAGAGAGTGGGTGAGTGAGAGAGTGGGTGGGTGAGTGAGTGAAAGAGTGGGTGGGTGAGTGAGGAGAGAGTGGGTGAGTGAGGAGAGAGTGGGTGAGTGAGGAGAGAGTGGGTGAGTGAGAGAGTGGGTGAGTGAGTGAGTGAAAGAGTGGGTGAGTGAGAGAGTGGGTGAGTGAGAGAGTGGGTGAGTGAGTGAGTGAAAGAGTGGGTGGGTGAGTGGGTGAGAGCGTGGGTGAGAGAGAGGTGAGAACGGTTGAGTGAGAGAGTGGGTGAGAGAGTGGGTGAGAGAGCGGGTGAGAGAGCGGGTGAGAGAGTGGGTGGGTGAGTGAAAGAGTGGGTGGGTGAGTGGGTGAGTGGGTGAGAGAGCGGGTGAGAGAGTGGGTGGGTGAGTGAAATAGTGGGTGGGTGAGGCGTGAGAGCGTAGGTGAGAGAGCGGGCGAGAGAGATTCGGAGCGCGTAGGTGGGTGGGTGAGTGAGTGAGTGAAAAAGGGGGTGAGTGGGGAGTGAGAGAGTGGATATGAATGTGGGCGAGTGGGTGAGGGGAGAGTGGGCGAGTGAAAGAGTGGACGAGTGAGGGGGGAGTGGACGAGTGAGGGGAGAGTGGACGAGTTGATTGGGCGGGTGAGTGCATTGCAAACGAGATCAAGTTTGAGATCTGCGGTATTCGCTCTCCATCTCAGCGACGAGGGTGGACGCGCGATTTCGATTCCCACTCACGACCAACACCAGCAATGATTCTAGATTTGAAGCTTTCGTGACTGCAAGGATTCATACTCTTAGTTCTTTCGGTAAAGTCACGTAGGTTTCACCTCAAGACGGAAGCTTGTGTTGCCTCCGAAACGTCGTGATTTTATTGTTTTTATTTTTTTATTAACTTTAATTTCAGTTTTTACCTACGTGACTTTACCGAAAGAACTAAGAGTATATACCAGCAATGATTACCTAAACCAGTCCTGGACCTCCCCCTAGGTTGACTCAACCTCAAGCGAGTGCCTGGAATACCAAGGTGGCTGGGCGTGGTGCTGGCCACCCACCCCCTGCCTGGTGCACCTTGCCGGCTTTCACAGGCGCCCGCTAACAGCACTTGCCTCAACAGTCTTGTGAGGCTATATAACTGGGGACCTTTGTCTTTTGAGCGAGTGGGTTGGGTGAGTGAATGGGTGTAAGCGTGAGTGGATGTGTGAGTGAGTGTGAGTGAGTGGGTGTGTGAGTGAGTGTGCGAGTGGGTGGATGTGAGAGTGGGTGAGTGAATGGGTGTGAGCGTGAGTGGATGTGTGAGTGTGAGTGAGTGGGTGAGTGGGTGTGTGAGTGTGCGAGTGAGTGGATGTGAGAGTGGGTGAGTGAATGGGTGTGAGCGTGAGTGGATGTGCGAGTGAGTGTGAGTGAGTGTGAGTGGGTGAGTGGGTGTGTGAGTGAGTGCGAGTGAGTGGATGTGAGAGTGGGTGAGTGAATGGGTGTGAGCGTGAGTGGATGTGTGAGTGAGTGTGAGTGAGTGTGAGTGGGTGAGTGGGTGTGTGAGTGAGTGTGCGAGTGAGTGGATGTGAGAGTGGGTGAGTGGATGTGACAGTGGGTGAGTGGATGAGTGTGGGAGCGAGTGAATGTGAGTGGGTGAGCGAGTGCGATGATGTGAGAGTGGGTGAGTGTGTGAGTTGATGTGTGAGTGAGTGAGTGGATGTGACAGTGGGTGAGTGGATGAGTGTGGGAGCGAGTGAATGTGAGTGGGTGAGCGAGTGAGTGGATGTGAATTTTTGAGTGTGCGAGAGAGTGGGTGAGCAAGTGTGCGAGCGAGTGGATGAGCGAGTGTGAGTGAGCGAGTGGGTGTATGAGTTTTTGAGTGTGTGAGCGAGTGGATGCGAGTGGGTGAGCGAGTGGGTGAGCGAGTGGGTGTGCGAGTGGATGTGCGAGTGGGTGAGCGAGTGGGTGAGTGTGCGAGCGAGTGGGTGAGCGAGTGGATGTGAGAGTGGGTGAGTGGGTGACCGAGTGGATGTGAGCATGTGTGAGTGTGTGAGCGAGTGGATGCGAGTGGGTGAGCGAGTGGGTGAGCGAGTGGGTGTGCGAGTGGATGTGCGAGTGGGTGAGCGAGTGGGTGAGTGTGCGAGCGAGTGGGTGAGCGAGTGGATGTGAGAGTGGGTGAGTGGGTGACCGAGTGGATGTGAGCATGTGTGAGTGTGTGAGCGAGTGGATGCGAGTGGGTGAGCGAGTGGGTGAGCGAGTGGGTGTGCGAGTGGATGTGCGAGTGGGTGAGCGAGTGGGTGAGTGTGCGAGCGAGTGGGTGAGCGAGTGGATGTGAGAGTGGGTGAGTGGGTGACCGAGTGGATGTGAGCATGTGTGAGTGTGTCAGCGAGTGGATGTGTGAGTGGGTGAGTGTGAGAGTGGGTGTGAGTGGGTGACCGAGTGGATGTGAGAGTGGGTGAGTGTGTAAGCGAGTGGATGTGTGAGTGGGTGAGTGTGAGAGTGGGTGTGAGTGGGTGAGTGTGTAAGCGAGTGGATGTGTGAGTGGGTGAGTGTGAGAGTGGGTGAGTGTGAGTGGGTGACCGAGTGGATGTGTGAGTGGGTGAGTGTGTCAGCGAGTGGATGTGTGAGCGGGTGAGTGAGCGAGTGGGTGAGTGTGGGAGCGAGTGGATGTGCGAGTGGGTGAGCGAGTGGATGTGAGAGTGGGTGAGTGGGTGACCGAGTGGATGTGAGAGTGGGTGAGTGAGTGGATGTGTGAGTGGGTGAGTGTGAGAGTGGATGAGTGGATGAGTGTGAAAGTGTGTGACCGAGTGGATGTGCGAGCGAGAGCGAGCGAGCTGAAACAAACACAATCGGCGCGCGTCGTTCAGACCACTCCCGCGCCACCTCCACACTTAAATTTGTTTGGCCGCGTTGCCTCAGGTCGGGTGGTGTAGGGATCTCATCTACACACGGGGGGGGGGGGGGGTGTGGCCAGATCACTTCACTACGCGGAGGGCCTCGCCCTGAACGAAAAATCGATTGCGAATCAACGAAATGTTTTTCTTTGTTTCGCGTTTTTTTTTTGCTTTCCAAGTTAACCGCGCAAAAGGAACAGAAAGTTGCAGCGAACTTTGGCGACAGTGGGTCGGAGTGGAGACCACACGCCCGGCAGCGGTGGTGGTGGGAATCCATCCGAGCGGAGCAAACGGAGCGAAGAAACGACCAAGCGAAGGGGGAAGAGCTGGCGGGGAAAGTCTGCGGCCTGGACACAGAAGCGACGACGTTCCTGCCACCACCTTGAGCGGTGGAGGGGCGTTAACAAAAACAATTTGACTCGGTACCGTCGTCGGGAGAAACGGCGTGTCCGTGTGCGCGATTGTTTTGTGGACCTGGAGATGAAATAAATGCGTGACGGGCGACGTTTCGGGCAATGGACCTTCTTCATGGCGTGTACAAGGGTGAGCCCCGTATGAGCGGCGTGTTGCGGTGGAGTGCGTGGTTGGAGTTTGGCTGATTTATCTGGGCGCTCTCTCTTTCTCGAGTTTTTATCAATGTTCTCTGAATTTTCTACAAAATTACATTTTGTTTTGAGGGGGACATTGTTAAAATTATTTTCCTGCAGATTTCAAAAAAAAAAAAATCTCTCTCCAGATTTATCTGAATTTGGTAAAAATTCTCCTGAGACTGCTCCAAATGTATCTGGATTATCTCAATCAGATTTCACTTTTTTAAAAATGTCTCCAAATATTTTCAGATTCTTTTTTACTTTCATCCCAAATTTCTTGTTAACAAAAAAAAAACTCCTTCACATTCATCAAAAACGCTTCGACAGATTTTTTGTTTTTTTCGGGAACCCAGATTTTCTCTCCGTTTAAAAAAAAAAATTTTCGCGGAATTCTCTCCCACACATCGCGTCTCTCCCCAACATTGCCCTCACCCCACCCTGCACATTACGGATGTCTCCACGTCTCCAGCAGTTTAACACAAAGCGCGCAGACGCTGAACAAGTGGACCTGCGACCTCCCCATCGCAACTAAAACCCAACGTAGTTCAATTTCAGTTCAACGCATAGTAGCAGGCCTTTCGTGAACCAACATTATCCAAAATAGGTTTTTCTTGGGTTGGATCGCGTAAGCGTGTGTCGTTAAACCCGCCACCACCCGACATTGCCACTTAGTAAGGTTTGTCACGTAAATAAAACAAGCCAATTAGTAAATTGTAAATGCTGTGGCTTTGCTCTCCAATACACCCGTGTGCTTAACTAGTTGGCTGTGCCGGATGGTGGCGCGTTTAACAACACGTTTATATTCACACGATCTGACCCAAACCCCCCCCCCCCTCTCTCAATGCTCTTCCATCATTACAGAGAGTTAATTTCCCTTACAACAACAACATTAAGAATGCACTTCTCATGGAACGTATGACATAATTATTAAACAAAAAAAACAACAAAACAACTTTGCGTTGGCCAAAACATCTCAGTCCTGAAATATTACCTGCAAATGACTCAACTGGAATTTACAGATGGCAGCCACGGACCCCCCCGCCCCCCACCAACCCCCGACTGAGAAAACTTGGCAGGGCCCTCCCCTCCTGTGAGAAATATAGTTAATTTAAAAAAGCCAAGTTTTTTTCTGGGTAAAAAGGGAAATTAAAAATTCGAAAAATAAAAACCTTCCCGAGTCAATCTCCCTCTCGCTCTCTCTCCCTTTGGTCAGGCCGCAGACTTCGTGTGCACCGTCACTTCCAGTCGGTGGTTGAACTAGCGTGGCGGTGCATGCGCGCGCGATGCCAACGGGCGACCGGCTCGGGTGGCGTGGACGGGTCGGTGAGCGGGTGGTGGCGTGGATTGCGTGGCATGGATGGCGTGGGTTGATGGGTGGGTGGCGTAGATCGGTGGTGTGGGTGGGTGGCAACGGGTCGATGGGTGGGTGGCGTAGATCGGTGGTGTGGGTGGGTGGCAACGGGTCGATGGGTGGGTGGCACGGAAGGCATTAGGGTAGATGGGTGCCATGAATGGCGATGATTGGTGGCGTGGGTGGGTGGATGGGTCGTGTGGGGTGGGTGAGTGGCGCGGGTTGGTAGCAAGAGTCGGCGGCATAGGTGGGTGGTGTGTGGGGGCTTGCGTTGGATGACACGGGGGGGAGATGCGGGGGAGAAAGCCGCCAGGGTTTCAGTGCTAAGGGGGTGCCAACAGTGCTAGGGTTTGGCGACGAAAATCGACGCCAGTCCAGCGCGCACTTACGTACACCAGCAACTATCGCAGCAACAACAACGGGGGAAAAAACAACAACTGTACAATAAATCTAACCACCGGTGAGACGCCAACGCTGACGACAAGCGGAAATAACTTATAAACTTAACCCGAAACGGCGTGAACAAGTTCGCCATTCCTCAAATAAAATAAAATAAAAAAAGAACAAAAACGCCTTCTAAACTCGCTGGCCGTTGGGCGAGTCTTGTCCGTCCGTAAGCAGATCTGACGCGCGCGTGTGTGTCTTTGTCTGTCTCCGTGTCACTGTGTGTGCCTTTTACGCGAGTGCGTGCGTGCTAGTGTGGCTCACGCGTCTGCATGCGCCCACACTGCTTTACAAAAGGGGCCTTCATAATTGGGAGCACGAGTGAGGTGTGATTTTTTTTTTTGGCCTACTCTTTCACACGCTGGCCCAAGCGTCGTCGTAAGAAGTTACCCAACTCTTTACCCCACCCAACAATTGACCAGTGCGTAAAACGCGTGCTTGCGGATGTACGCACACGGTCTTGGGCGCGCTAATGCCTGCTCAAGAGGAGTGATCACCAACTCCTACTGTTGACTACGGGGACGATCAAGCTCTGTTAACCACAGAGTTGATCACCACCGCCTCACTCTGTTGGCTACGGGGGCGATCAATAATCCCTGTTAACCACAGAGTGATCACCACTGCCTCACTCTGTTGACTACGGGGGCGATCAATAATCCCTGTTAACCACAGAGTGATCACCACCACCTCACTCTGTTGACTACGGGGGCGATCAATAATCCCTGTTAACCACAGAGTGATCACCACCGCCTTACTCTGTTGGCTACAGGGGCGATCAATCCCTGTTAACCACAGAGTTGATCACCACTGCCTCACTCTGTTGGCTATGGGGCGATCAATCCATGTTAACCACAAAGTGATCACCACCGCCTCACTCTGTTGGCTACATGATGATGACTTCCTCTTACTCACAAAGTGATCACCACAACCTTACTGTTGGCTACGGGGGTGGAAGGGTGGATCAATCGTCGTGATGCTCTGGAAGTGATGACACCATACCCCACCCTCCCTCCCCACCACCATCCGCACAACCAGTCAACTCATCTTGGAGCTCGGGAGTTTTGTGCTATTTTCATCCTGCGTTTCTGGGTTTTTTTTCCCCTCTCTTCTGCGTCACAGTCGTCGTCGTCGTCGGAGGCGCTCTCCGTCGAGCACCCGCCAACAGCGTCTCTACGGAACCATAACTTAAAAAATAAACCATTCGACCGTTTAAAAACAACAACATCAACGACGACAATCAACAACGACGACGAGGAGAGGAGGAAACGGGCAAACATCACAAAAACAAAAGTAAGATGGGTAAAAGAAATTAAAACAGAAAATATTCAGACTTTCCCTGCATGCCCCTCCTCATCAATTCTTCTCTTCCCTCCCCGCACGCACCTCCCCCCCACCACCTACCATTTCCCCCCCCCCCGCAACCTCCCCCCCCCTTCTCCACCCCCACCAGCCCACCCTCCGCGCCATCACATGACGTGGTAGCGGTACAGATAGGTGTCCTCAATGGTCCAATCGGACGGCAGGTCAGTGGCCGGGTGCGAGGTCATGTGACTCTGCATGGCGGCCATGTTGGGGCAGTATGCGCGACAGACGGTGCAGCGGTAGGGCTTGGCGCCGCCGTGCGTCCGCAGGTGCTTGGTCATTGCCGAGTGGTCGCGGGAGCGCTGCCCGCACAGCACGCACTCAAACGGCTTCTCGCCTGCGAAGACACAAAAACAACGATGGGACGACCCGTCGAGGGGCATTTGTGAAGAGCAGCTTCGTGGTCCATTCGGATTCCTCCAATAGAAATAAAACACATTCCCTCCTGCGGAGGGAGCTGGTAGGAACACGTCGGGTTGCTCGGTCAATGGCCTGCAGGATCAACGGCCGGGGCGTGGTGTATTCCGCAGATATGCCCGACTGTGAGGGCGGGCACAAGCCGGCGTGAGTAGGTTGAACGTTGAGTTTTATAAGGGCACCACGGGGGGTGACCAGCCCCTCCCCACCAAGCCCCTCCCCTCCTTCCCCACCCAGCCTCACCCTCCCAGCCCCTCCCCTCCCAGCCCCTCCCTGGCACGTTCATTGCGAGTGCAGCGAGTGGCACACACAGAGTGGTAGGTGAGTGGCACACACTGTGAGTGTGGTAGGTGAGTGACACACCGAGTGTGGTAGGTGTCACACACTGAGCATAGGTGAGTGGCACGCAAGGAGTGCCACGCGCGTTATCCGTGTTCATGCCGTCGTGAGTCTTCAGCTGTGAGTGTGGTAGGTGAGTGTCACGCACACACCGAGTGTGGTGGTAGGTGAGTGACACACTGAGCATGGTGGTGAGTGACACACACACACACCGAGTGTAGTAGTAGGTGAGTGACACACTGAGCATGGTGGTGAGTGACACACACACCGAGTGTGGTGGTAGGTGAGTGACACACTGAGCATGGTGGTAGGTGAGTGACACACACACACACACACCGAGTGTAGTAGTAGGTGAGTGACACACTGAGCATGGTGGTGAGTGACACACACACACCGAGTGTAGTAGTAGGAGAGTGACACACTGAGCATGGTGGTAGGTGAGTGACACACACACACCTAGTGTAGTAGTAGGTGAGTGACACACCTAGTGTAGTAGTAGGTGAGTGACACACTGAGTGTAGTAGTAGGTGAGTGACACACTGAGCATGGTGGTAGGTGAGTGACACACACACACACACACCGAGTGTAGTAGTAGGTGAGTGACACACTGAGTGTAGTAGTAGGTGAGTGACACACCGAGTGTAGTAGTAGGTGAGTGACACACCGAGTGTAGTAGTCGGTGAGTGACACACCGAGTGTAGTAGTAGGTGAGTGACACACTGAGTGTAGTAGTCGGTGAGTGACACACTGAGTGTAGTAGTAGGTGAGTGACACACTGAGTGTAGTAGTAGGTGAGTGACACACTGAGTGTAGTAGTAGGTGAGTGACACACCGAGTGTAGTAGTCGGTGAGTGACACACTGAGTGTAGTAGTAGGTGAGTGACACACTGAGTGTAGTAGTAGGTGAGTGACACACTGAGTGTAGTAGTAGGTGAGTGACACACTGAGTGTAGTAGTAGGTGAGTGACACACCGAGTGTAGTAGTCGGTGAGTGACACACTGAGTGTAGTAGTCGGTGAGTGTTACCACGCACACCGAGTGTAGTAGTCGGTGAGTGACACACTGAGTGTAGTAGTAGGTGAGTGACACACTGAGTGTAGTAGTAGGTGAGTGACACACCGAGTGTAGTAGTAGGTGAGTGTCACGCACACCGAGTGTAGTAGTAGGTGAGTGACACACTGAGTGTAGTAGTAGGTGAGTGACACACCGAGTGTAGTAGTCGGTGAGTGACACACTGAGCATGGTGGTAGGTGAGCGACATGCACACCGAGTGTAGTAGTCGGTGAGTGACACACCGAGTGTAGTAGTCGGTGAGTGACACACCGAGTGTAGTAGTAGGTGAGTGACACACTGAGTGTAGTAGTAGGTGTCACCACGCACATCGAGTGTAGTAGTAGGTGAGTGACACACCGAGTGTAGTAGTAGGTGAGTGACACACTGAGTGTAGTAGTAGGTGAGTGTCACACTGAGTGTAGTAGTAGGTGAGTGACACACTGAGTGTAGTAGTCGGTGAGTGACACACACACACACCGAGCATGGTGGTAGGTGAGTGACACGCACACCGAGTGTAGCAGTCGGTGAGTGACACACTGAGAGCGCGCGTTACCCGTGTGCACGCGGTGGTGAGTCTTGAGCTGGTGCCGCAGCGTGAAGGTCTTGCCGCACACCTCGCAGGCGTGCGGACGCTCGCGCAGGTGACTCTTGCTGTGCGTGCGCAGCGCCGCCTCGTCGCGAAAGCGCACCCCGCACAGCTCGCACGCCAAGCGCGCCTCCGCTGCACGCAGACCAGAAGTCGCAAACGGGTTTTAATTCCTTACCCGTACCCGGCCGCACCAGGGTCGCAATCAGGTACCCGATACCCGTACCCTACCCGGCCGGGTAAGGGTAGGGTACGGGTATCGGGTACCTGATTGCGACCTCTGGGATGAAGCCATGTTGCAGGCGCGGGTGGGTTGATTCTAGGAACTTGAATTGTGAGAAGAGACAAGACGTTGGGAAATGAGTGACAAACGGTGACTCACCAGTGACTCACGGTCTACCCGTACCCGGCCGCACCAGGGTCGCAAACGGGTACCCGTACAGGTAGCCGGGTATCGGGTAGGGTACAGGTATCGGGTACCCGGATGCGACCTCTGACGCAGACCGGCTCAGGTGGCGTGGGTGGGTCGGTGAGCGGGGGTGGTGTAGATGGCGTGGCACGGATGGCAACGGGTTGATGGGTAGGTGGAGGGGGTGGGGTGGGTGGTGCAGATCGGTGGTGTGGTGTGGATGGGTGGCCTAAATGGGTCGGTGGGTGGCAACGGGTTGATGGGTGGGTGGCGTGGATGGGGGGGAACGCACGGCGGGGGGGGGTGGAGACACTCGGGGAAGACAGAGAGACACGGGGGAGACACGAGGACAGATGGGGCGAGAGACGTGGGAGACGCGGTGACGATCGGGGGAGACGTGGGGGACAAACCGATGAGACGCAGGGACAGCCGGGGGGAAACAGAGGGACACGGGGAAAAAAACAGGGGGACACGGGGGAGACGAGAGAGACACGGGGAGACACGGGGGAGGCAGAGGGACACACGGGAGAGACACGGGGAAGACAGAGGGAAGACAGAGAGACACAGGGAAAAAAACAGGGTGACACGGGGGAGACAGAGGGACACACGGGAGAGACACGGGGGAGGACCGAGGAAAGTCAGAGAGACACGGGGAAAAAACAGGGGGACACGGGGGAGACGAGAGAGACACGGGGAAGACAGAGGGAAGACAGAGAGACACGGGGAAAAAAACAGGGTGACACGGGGGAGACGAGAGGGAGACACGGGAGAGACACGGGGAAGACAAAGGGAAGACAGAGAGACCCGGGGAAAAAAACAGGGTGACACGGGGGAGACGAGAGAGACACGGGAGAGACACGGGGGAGACAGAGACACACGGGAGAGACACGGGGGAGACAGAGGGAAGACAGAGAGACACGGGGAAAAAACAGGGGGACACGGGGGAGACGAGAGAGACACGGGGAAGACAGAGAGACACGGGGAAAAAAAACAGGGGGACACGAGAGAGACATGGGAGAGACAGAGGGAAGGCAGAGAGACCCGGGGAAAAAAACAGGGGGACACGGGGGAGACAGGCGAACAGCCATCGCCGGTGCCCCCCCCCCCACCACGGTGTCACCGCCGCTGCGTCGCCTCTCACCCTGCACCACGGCCAGGGTTCTCTCCGTGCACTCGGTGCCCGCGCCGCGCGACCCGTCGCTCGAGTTCACTCCGTCGTCCTCCTCCTCAGAGTTGTCTCCGGCCGCCCCTCCCCCCGCCGGCGCCGCCGCCGCCCCCGCCGGAGCGGCCGCCCCTCCCCCCGCCGCGTCGTCGTCGTCGTCGGTGCGTTCCCGCTTCACCACGGCACCGCCGAGCGACGCCAGGCTCACGCCGCCGCCGCTGCCGCGGTGGTGGTGGCCGTGGCTAGAGGAGGAAGGGGTGTGGGGGGCAAGGTTTGGGTTAGGAGGTTGGTGCGTGCGCGTTTAGCTGTCATCGGTGCTGCTCCTAGCTGAAAGCACTTGCCCCGCAAGTCCATTAAGGCTATACGGTGGAGTGGGGAGCTTTGTTCTTTGTAGATCACCACGGGGTCACCATCGCCACGATCGGCGACCACCGCGCCCATCATCGTCACCACTACCGTTTCCACTGCCATCATTATTACCACCACCACCACCACTATCACTCATCACTACCACCATCACTCATCACTACCACCATCACTCATCACTACCACCATCACTCATCACTACCACCACCACTATCACTCATCACTACCACCATCACTCATCACTACCACCATCACTCATCACTACCACCATCACTCATCACTACCACCATCACTCATCACCACCACCATCACTCATCACTACCACCATCACTCATCACTACCACCATCACTCATCACCACCACCATCACTCATCACTACCACCATCACTCATCACCACCACCATCACTCATCGCTACCACCATCACTCATCGCTACCACCATCACTCATCACCACCACCATCACTCATCACTACCACCATCACTCATCACTACCACCACCACTCATCGCTACCACCATCACTCATCACTACCACCATCACTCATCACCACCACCATCACTCATCGCTACCACCATCACTCATCACTACCACCATCACTCATCACTACCACCATCACTCATCACCACCACCACCACTCATCGCTACCACCATCACTCATCACTACCACCATCACTCATCACCACCACCATCACTCATCGCTACCACCATCACTCATCGACCACCATCACTCATCACTACCATCACTCATCACCACCACCATCACTCATCACTACCACCATCACTCATCACTACCACCATCACTCATCACCACCACCATCACTCATCACCACCACCATCACTCATCACTACCACCACCATCACTCATCACTACCACCATCACTCATCGCTACCACCATCACTCATCACTACCACCATCACTCATCACCACCACACCATCACTCATCGCTACCACCATCACTCATCACCACCACCATCACTCATCACTACCACCATACACTCATCACTACCACCTATCACTCATCACTACAACCACCATCACTCATCACTACCTCCACCATCACTCATCACTACCACCACCATCACTCATCGCTACCACCATCACTCATAGCTACCACCATCACTCATCACCACCACCATCACTCATCACTACCACCACCACTCATCACTACCACCACCATCACTCATCACTACCACCATCACTCATCGCTACCACCATCACTCATCACTACCACCACCATCACTCATCACTACCACCTCACCACTCATCGCTACCACCATCACTCATCACTACCACCATCACTCATCGCTACCACCATCACTCATCACTACCACCATCACTCATCACTACCACCACCACCACTCATCACTACCACCATCACTCATCACTACCACCATCACTCATCACCACCACCATCACTCATCACTACCACCACCACTCATCACTACCACCATCACTCATCACTACCACCATCACTCATCACTACCACCATCACTCATCACTACCACCATCACTCATCACCACCACCATCACTCATCACCACCACCATCACTCATCACTACCACCATCACTCATCACTACCACCATCACTCATCACTACCACCATCACTCATCACTACCACCATCACTCATCACTACCACCATCACTCATCACCACCACCATCACTCATCACCACCACCATCACTCATCACTACCACCACCACTCATCACTACCACCATCACTCATCACCACCACCATCACTCATCACTACCACCACCACTCATCGCTACCACCATCACTCATCACCACCACCATCACTCATCACTACCACCATCACTCATCACTACCACCATCACTCATCACCACCACCATCACTCATCACTACACCACCACCACTCATCGCTACCACCATCACTCATCACTACCACCATCACTCATCGCTACCACCATCACTCATCACTACCACCATCACTCATCGCTACCACCATCACTCATCACTACCACCACCATCACTCATCACTACCACCATCACTCATCACCACCACCATCACTCATCACTACCACCACCACTCATCACTACCACCATCACTCATCACCACCACATCACTCATCACTACCACCATCACTCATCACCACCACCATCACTCATCACTACCACCATCACTCATCGCTACCACCATCACTCATCACTACCACCATCACTCATCACTACCACCACCACTCATCACTACCACCATCACTCATCACCACCACCATCACTCATCACTACCACCACCACTCATCACTACACAACCATCACTCATCACCACCACCAATCAATCATCACTACCACCATCACTCATCACCACCACCATCACTCATCACTACCACCACCTCACTCATCACTACCACCATCACTCATCGCTACCACCATCACTCATCACCACCACCATCACTCATCACTACCACCACCACTCATCACTACCACCATCACTCATCGCTACCACCATCACTCATCACCACCACCATCACTCATCACTACCACCACCACTCATCACTACCACCACCATCACTCATCGCTACCACCATCACTCATCACCACCACCATCACTCATCACTACCACCATCACTCATCACTACCACCATCACTCATCACCACCACCATCACTCATCACTACCACCACCACTCATCACTACCACCATCACTCATCACCACCACCACTTCATCACTACCACCATCACTCATCACCACCACCATCACTCATCACTACCACCACCATCACTCATCACTACCACCATCACTCATCACTACCACCACCATCACTCATCACTACCACCACCATCACTCATCACTACCACCACCACACTCATCGCTACCACCATCACTCATCACTACCACCATCACTCATCGCTACCACCATCACTCATCACCACCACCATCACTCATCACTACCACCACTCATCACTACCCACCATCACTCATCGCTACCACCATCACTCATCACCACCACCATCACTCATCACTACCACCACCACTCATCACTACCCACCATCACTCATCGCTACCACATCACTCATCACCACCACCATCACTCATCACTACCTCCATCACTCATCACTACCAACCATCACTCATCGCTACCACCACCACCACTCATCACCACCACCATCACTCATCGCTACCACCATCACTCATCACTACCACCATCACTCATCACCACCACCATCACTCATCACTACCACCATCACTCATCACTACCACCATCACTCATCACTACCACCACCATCACTCATCACCACCACCACCACTCATCGCTACCACCATCACTCATCACTACCACCATCACTCATCGCTACCACCATCACTCATCACCACCACCATCACTCATCACTACCACCACCACTCATCACTACCACCATCACTCATCGCTACCACCATCACTCATCACCACCACCATCACTCATCACTACCACCACCACTCATCACTACCACCACCATCACTCATCGCTACCACCACCATCACTCATCACTACCACCACCATCACTCATCACCACCACCATCACTCATCACTACCACCACCATCACTCATCACTACCACCACCATCACTCATCACCACCACCATCACTCATCACTACCACCACCATCACTCATCGCTACCACCACCATCACTCATCACCACCACCACCACTCATCACTACCACCATCACTCATCACTACCACCACCATCACTCATCGCTACCACATCACTCATCACTACCACATCACTCATCGCTACCACCATCACTCATCACCACCACCATCACTCATCACTACCACCATCACTCATCACTACCACCATCATCTCATCGCTACCACCATCACTCATCACTACCACCATCACTCATCGCTACCACCATCACTCATCACCACCACCATCACTCATCACTACCACCATCACTCATCACCACCACCACCATCACTCATCACTACCACCATCACTCATCGCTACCACCATCACTCATCACCACCACCATCACTCATCACTACCACCATCACTCATCACTACCACCATCACTCATCGACTACCACCATCACTCATCACCACCACCATCACTCATCACTACCACCACCACTCATCACTACCACCATCACTCATCACTACCACCATCACTCATCACCACCATCACTCATCACTACTCCATCACTCATCACTACCACCATCACTCATCACTACCACCACCATCACTCATCACTACCACCATCACTCATCACTACCACCATCACTCATCACTACCACCACCATCACTCATCACTACCACCATCACTCATCACTACCACCATCACTCATCACTACCACCACCACTCATCACTACCACCACCATCACTCATCACTACCACCATCACTCATCACTACCACCATCACTCATCACTACCACCACCATCACTCATCACTACCACCACCATCACTCATCACTACCACCATCACTCATCACTACCACCATCACTCATCACTACCACCACCTTCACTCATCACTACCACCATCACTCATCACTACCACCATCACTCATCACTACACCCATCACTCATCACTACCACCACCATCACTCATCACTACCACCACCATCACTCATCACTACCACACCATCACTCATCCTACCACATCACTCATCACTACTCACCATCACTCATCACTCACCATCACTACCACCATCACTCATCACTACCACCATCACTCATCACTACCACCACCATCACTCATCACCACCACCATCACTCATCACTACCACCATCACTCATCACTACCACCACCACCACTCATCACTACCACTACCATCACTCATCACTACCACCATCACTCATCACTACCACCACCACTCATCACCACCACCATCACTCATCACTACCACCACCACCACTCATCACTACCACCACCATCACTCATCACTACCACCATCACTCATCACTACCAGCACCATCACTCATCACTACCACCACCATCACTCATCACTACCACCATCACTCATCACTACCACCACCATCACTCATCACTACCACCATCACTCATCACTACCACACCATCACTCATCACTACCACCACCATCACTCATCACTACCACCACCATCACTCATCACTACCACCACCATCACTCATCACTACCACCTCCATCACTCATCACTACCACCATCACTCATCACTACCACCACCATCACTCATCACTACCACCATCACTCATCACTACCACCATCACTCATCACCACCACCATCACTCATCACTACCACCACCACCATCACTACCACCACCATCACTCATCACTACCACCATCACTCATCACTACCACCATCACTCATCACCACCACCATCACTCATCACTACCACCATCACTACCACCACCACCACTCATCACTACCACCATCACTCATCACTACCACCATCACTCATCGCTACCACCATCACTCATCACTTCCACCACCACCACTCATCACTACCAACCATCACTCATCACTACCACCACCACTCATCACCACCACCATCACTCATCACTACCACCACCACACTCATCACTACCACATCACTCATCACTACCACCACCATCACTCATCACTACCACCATCACTCATCACCACCACCACCACTCATCACTACCACCATCACTCATCACACCACCACCACTCATCACCACCACCATCACTCATCACTTCCACCACCATCACTCATCACCACCACCATCACTCATCACCACCACCATCACTCATCACTCCACCACTCATCACTACCACCATCACTCATCACTACCACCATCACTCATCACTACCACCATCACTCATCACTACCACCATCACTCATCACTACCACCTCACTCATCACTACCACCATCACTCATCACTACCACCATCACTCATCACTACCACCACTCATCACTACCACCATCTCCATCACTACCACCATCACTCATCACTACCACTTCACTCATCACTACCACTCACCATCAACTATCATCACTACCACCTCCATCACTCATCACTACCACCACCACTCATCACTACCACCATCACTCATCACTACCACCATCACTCATCACTACCACCACCATCACTCATCACTACCACCACCATCACTCATCACTACCACCACCATCACTCATCACTACCACCATCACTCATCACTACCACCACCATCACTCATCACTACCACCACCATCACTCATCACTACCACCACCACCACTCATCACCACCACCACCATCACTCATCACTACCACCACCATCACTCATCACTACCACCACCATCACTCATCACTACCACCACCATCACTCATCACTACCACCACCATCACTCATCACTACCACCATCACTCATCACTACCACCACCATCACTCATCACTACCACCATCACTCATCACTACCACCATCACTCATCACCACCACCATCACTCATCACTACCACCACCACCATCACTACCACCACCATCACTCATCACTACCACCATCACTCATCACTACCACCATCACTCATCACCACCACCATCACTCATCACTACCACCATCACTACCACCACCACCACTCATCACTACCACCATCACTCATCACTACCACCATCACTCATCACTTCCACCACCACCACTCATCACACCACCATCACTCATCACTACCACCACCACCACTCATCACTACCACCATCACTCATCACTACAACCACCATCACTCATCACTACACCATCACTCATCACCACCACCACCACTCATCACTACCACCATCACTCATCACCACCACCACCACTCATCACCACCACCATCACTCATCACTTCCACCACCATCACTCATCACCACCACCATCACTCATCACCACCACCATCACTCATCACTTCCACCATCATCATCACTACCACCATCACTCATCACTACCACCATCACTCATCACTACCACCATCACTCATCACTACCCATCTCATCACTACCACCATCATCACTACCACCATCACTCATCACTACCACCATCACTCATCACTACCACCATCATCTCATCTACCACCATCACTCATCACTACCACCATCACTCATCACTAACCACCATCACTCATCACTACCACCATCACTCATCACTACCACCATCACTCATCACTACCACCATCACTCATCACTACCACCATCACTCATCACTACCACCATATCACTCATCACTACACCACCATCACTCATCACTACCACCACCATCACTCATCACTACCACCACCATCACTCATCATACCACCATCACTCATCACTACCACCATCACTCATCACTACCACCACCATCACTCATCACTACCACTCACCACTCACTCATCATCAATATCCACCACCATCACTCATCACTACACCACCATCACTCATCACCACATCTCACCACCACCATCTCTCATCTACCACCACACACTCATCACTCATCTACCACCACCACTCACTATCACCACCACCACACTCATCTCTACCACCATCACTCATCACTCTCCTACCACTCATCACTACACCACCATCACTCACTCACTACCATCACCATCACTCTCATCACTACCACACATCACTACCACCACCACTCATCACCACCACCATCACTCATCACCTACCACCATCACTCATCACTACCACCATCACTCATCACTCACCACTCACCACCTCACTCATCACCACCACCACCATCACTCATCACCACCACCATCACTCATCATTACCACCATCACTCATCACTACCACCATCACTCATCACTACCACCACATCACTCATCACTACCACCACCATCACTCATCACTACCACCACACTCATCTCTACCACCATCACTCATCACTACACACCACTCTCATCACTACCACCACCACTCATCACTACCACCACACTCACCACCACCATCACCACCTCACTCATCACTACCACCACACTCATCACCAACCACCATCACTCATCTCACCACCACCATCTCATCACTCATCACCACCACACTCCTTCACCATCACCATCCACTCATCACTCATCACACACATCACTCATCACCACCACCACACTCATCACTACCACCATCACTCATCACCTCACCATCACTCATCACCACCACCACCACTCATCACTACCACCATCACTCATCACTACCACCACCATCACTCATCACTACACCACCATCACTCATCACTACCACCACCATCACTCATCACTACCACCACTACTCATCACCACCACCACCACTCATCACTACCACCATCACTCATCACCACCACCATCACTCATCACCACCACCACCACTCATCACTACCACCATCACTCATCACTACCACCACCATCACTCATCACTACCACCACCACTCATCACCACCACCACCACTCATCACTACCACCATCACTCATCACCACCACCATCACTCATCACCACCACCACCACTCATCACTACCACCATCACTCACCACCACCACCACTATCACTCATCACTACCACCACCACTCATCACCACCACCACCACTCATCACCACCACCACCATCACTCATCACCACCACCATCACTCATCACTACCACCATCACTCATCACTACCACCATCACTCATCACTACCACCACCATCACTCATCACTACCACCACCATCACTCATCACTACCACCACCACTCATCACCACCACCACCACTCATCACCACCACCACCATCACTCATCACCACCACCATCACTCATCACCACCACACCATCACTCATCACTACCACCATCACTCATCACCACCACCACCACTCATCACTACCACCATCACTCATCACCACACCATCACTCATCACCACCACCACCATCACTCATCACCACCACCATCACTCATCACTACCACCATCACTCATCACTACCACCATCACTCATCACTACCACCACCATCACTCATCACTAACACCACCATCACTCATCACTACCACCACCACTCATCACCACCACCACCACTCATCACCACCACCACCATCACTCATCACCACCACCATCACTCATCACCACCACCACCATCACTCATCACTACCACCATCACTCATCACCACCACCACCACTCATCACTACCACCATCACTCATCACCACCACCATCACTCATCACCACCACCACCATCACTCATCACTACCACCATCACTCATCACTACCACCACCATCACTCATCACTACCACCACCATCACTCATCACTACCACCACCATCACTCATCACTACCACCATCACTCATCACCACCACCATCACTCATCACCACCACACCATCACTCATCACTACCACCATCACTCATCACTACCACCACCATCACTCATCACTACCACCACCATCACTCATCACCACCACCACCATCACTCATCACCACCACCATCACTCATCACTACCACCATCACTCATCACTACCACCATCACTCATCACTACCACCACCATCACTCATCACTACCACCACCATCACTCATCACTACCACCACCACTCATCACCACCACCACCAATCATCACCACCACCACCATCACTCATCACCACCACCATCACTCATCACCACCACCACCATCACTCATCACTACCACCATCACTCATCCACCACCACCACTCATCACTACCACCATCACTCATCACCACCACCATCACTCATCACCACCACCACCATCACTCATCACTACCACCATCACTCATCACTACCACCACCATCACTCATCACTACCACCACCATCACTCATCACTACCACCACCATCACTCATCACTACCACCACCACTCATCACCACCACCACCACTCATCACTACCACCATCACTCATCACCACCACCATCACTCATCACCACCACCACCACTCATCACTACCACCATCACTCATCACTACCACCACCACTCATCACTACTACCACCATCACTCATCACTACCACCACCACTCATCACCACCACCACCACTCATCACTACCACCATCACTCATCACCACCACCATCACTCATCACACCACCACCACTCATCACTACCACCATCACTCATCACCACCACCACTATCACTCATCACTACCACCACCATCACTCATCACTACCACCATCACTCATCACTACCACCACCATCACTCATCACTACCACCATCACTCATCACTACCACCACCATCACTCATCACTACCACCATCACTCATCACTACCACCATCACTCATCACTACCACCACCATCACTCATCACTACCACCATCACTCATCACTACCACCACCATCACTCATCACTACCACCATCACTCATCACTACCACCACATCACTCATCACTACCACATCACTCATCACTACCACCATCACTCATCACTACCACCACCATCACTCATCACTACCACCACCATCACTCATCACTACCACCATCACTCATCACTACCACCATCACTCATCACTACCACCATCACTCATCACTACCACCACCATCACTCATCACTACCACCATCACTCATCACCACCACCATCACTCATCACTACCACCCTATCACTCATCACTACCACCACCATCCACTCATCACTACCACCATCACTCATCACTACCACCATCACTCATCACTACCACCACCATCACTCATCACTACCACCATCACTCATCACTACCACCATCAACTCATCACTACCACCATCACTCATCACTACCACCACCATCACTCATCACTACCATCCACCCATCACTCATCACTACCACCATCACTCATC
>NW_027615191.1:50000-66775 GCF_965212315.1 Lampetra planeri | reverse complement strand
GTGAGTGAGTGGGTGAGTGAGTGAGTAAGTGAGGTGGGTGGTGAGTGAGTGAGTGGGTGAGTGGGTGAGTGAGTGGGTGAGTGAGTTGGTGGGTGGGTGAGTGGGTGAGTGAGTGAGTGGGTTGGTGGGTGGGTGGGTGAGTGAGTGAGTGGGTGAGTGAGTTGGTGGGTGGGTGAGTGAGTGGGTGGGTGGTGGGTGAGTGGGTGAGTGGGTGAGTGGGTGAGTGAGTGAGTGAGTGGGTGAGTGGGTGAGTGAGTGGGTGAGTGAGTGAGTGAGTGAGTGAGTGGGTGAGTGAGTGGGTGAGTGAGTGAGTGGGTGAGTGAGTGGGTGAGTGAGTGGGTGAGTGAGTGAGTGAGTGGGTGAGTGGGTGAGTGAGTGGGTGAGTGAGTGAGTGAGTGGGTGAGTGAGTGAGTGAGTGGGTGAGTGAGTGGGTGAGTGAGTGGGTGAGTGAGTGAGTGAGTGAGTGGGTGAGTGAGTGGGTGAGTGAGTGAGTGAGTGAGTGGGTGAGTGTGAGTGAGTGGGTGAGTGAGTGGGTGAGTGAGTGGGTGAGTGGGTGAGTGGTGAGTGAGTGAGTGAGTGGGTGAGTGGGTGAGTGAGTGGGGTGAGTGAGTGAGTGAGTGGGTGAGTGAGTGAGTGAGTGGGTGAGTGTGTGAGTGAGTGAGTGAGTGGGTGAGTGAGTGAGTGAGTGGGTGAGTGAGTGAGTAAGTGAGTGGGTGAGTGAGTGAGTGAGTGGGTGAGTGAGTGAGTGGGTGAGTGGGTGAGTGAGTGGGTGAGTGAGTTGGTGGGTGGGTGAGTGGGTGAGTGAGTGAGTGGGTTGGTGGGTGGGTGAGTGAGTGAGTGGGTGAGTGAGTTGGTGGGTGGGTGAGTGAGTGGGTGGTGGGTGGGTGAGTGGGTGAGTGGGTGAGTGGGTGAGTGAGTGAGTGAGTGGGTGAGTGGAGTGAGTGGTGGGTGAGTGAGTGAGTGAGTGGGTGAGTGAGTGAGTGAGTGAGTGGGTGAGTGAGTGGGTGAGTGAGTGGGTGAGTGAGTGGGTGAGTGAGTGGTGAGTGAGTGGGTGAGTGGGTGAGTGAGTGGGTGAGTGAGTGAGTGAGTGGGTGAGTGAGTGAGTGAGTGGGTGAGTGAGTGGGTGAGTGAGTGGGTGAGTGAGTGAGTGAGTGGGTGAGTGAGTGGGTGAGTGAGTGAGTGAGTGGGTGAGTGAGTGAGTGAGTGGGTGAGTGAGTGGGGTGAGAGAGTGGTGAGTGGGTGAGTGAGTGAGTGAGTGGGTGAGTGGGTGAGTGAGTGGGTGAGTGAGTGAGTGAGTGGGTGAGTGAGTGAGTGAGTGGGTGAGTGTGTGAGTGAGTGGGTGAGTGAGTGAGTGAGTGGGTGAGTGAGTGAGTGAGTGGGTGAGTGAGTGAGTAAGTGAGTGGGTGAGTGAGTGAGTGAGTGGGTGAGTGAGTGAGTGGGTGAGTGGGTGAGTGAGTGGGTGAGTGAGTTGGTGGGTGGTGAGTGGGTGAGTGAGTGAGTGGGTTGGTGGTGGGTGAGTGAGTGAGTGGGTGAGTGAGTTGGTGGGTGGAGTGAGTGGAGTGGGTGGGTGGGTGGGTGAGTGGGTGAGTGAGTGAGTGGGTTGGTGGTGTGAGTGAGTGAGTGAGTGGGTGAGTGAGTTGGTGGGTGGGTGAGTGGGTGAGTGAGTGGGTGAGTGAGTTGGTGGGTGGGTGAGTGGGAGTGGTGAGTGAGTGAGGTGAGTGAGTGGGTGAGTGGGTGAGTGGAGAGTGAGTGAGTGGGTGAGTGAGTGTAGTGAGTGGGTGAGTGGGTGAGTGGGTGAGTGAGAGCGAGTGAGTTGGTGGGTGAGTGGTGAGTGAGTGGGTGAGTGAGTGAGTAGGTGAGTGAGTGAGTGGGTTGGTGGGTGGGTGGAGTGAGTGGGTGGAGTGGGTGAGTGAGTGGGTGGGTGAGTGGGTGAGTGGGTGAGTGGGTGAGTGAGTGGGTGAGTGGGTGAGTGAGTGGGTGAGTGGGTGAGTGAGTGGGTGAGTGAGTGAGTGAGTGGGTGAGTGGGTGAGTGAGTGGGTGAGTGAGTGAGTTGGTGAGTGAGTGGGTGAGTGGGTGAGTGAGTGAGTGGGTGAGTGAGTGAGTTGGTGAGTGAGTGGGTGAGTGAGTGGGTGAGTGAGTGGGTGAGTGGGTGAGTGGGTGAGTGAGTGAGTGAGTGGGTGAGTGGGTGAGTGAGTGAGTGAGTGAGTGGGTGAGTGAGTGGGTGAGTGAGTGGGTGAGTGAGTGGGTGAGTGAGTGAGTGAGTGAGTGGGTGAGTGGGTGAGTGAGTGGGTGAGTGAGTGAGAGTGGGTGAGTGAGTGAGTGAGTGAGTGAGTGGGTGAGTGAGTGGGTGAGTGAGTGGGTGAGTGAGTGAGTGAGTGGGTGAGTGAGTGGGTGAGTGAGTGAGTGAGTGGGTGAGTGAGTGAGTGAGTGAGTGGGTGAGTGAGTGGGTGAGTGAGTGGGTGAGTGGGTGAGTGGTGGTGAGTGAGTGAGTGAGTGGGTGAGTGGGTGAGTGAGTGGGTGAGTGAGTGAGTGAGTGGGTGAGTGAGTGAGTGAGTGGGTGAGTGTGTGAGTGAGTGAGTGAGTGGGTGAGTGAGGTGAGTGAGTGGGTGAGTGAGTGAGTAGTGAGGTGAGTGAGTGAGTGAGTGGTGAGTGAGTGAGTGAGGTGAGTGGGTGAGTGAGTGGGTGAGTGAGTTGGTGGGTGGGTGAGTGGGTGAGTGAGTGAGTGGGTTGGTGGGTGGGTGAGTGAGTGAGTGGGTGAGTGAGTTGGTGGTGGGTGAGTGAGTGGGTGGGTGGGTGGGTGAAGTGGGTGAGTGGGTGAGTGGGTGAGTGAGTGAGTGAGTGGGTGAGTGGGTGAGTGAGTGGGTGAGTGAGTGAGTGAGTGAGTGGTGATGTGAGTGAGTGAGTGTGAGTGAGTGAGTGGGTGAGTGAGTGGGTGAGTGAGTGGGTGAGTGAGTGGTGAGTGAGTGAGTGAGTGGGTGAGTGAGTGAGTGAGTGAGTGAGTGTGAGTGAGTGAGTGAGTGGTGAGTGGGTGAGTGAGTGAGTGAGTGAGTGGGTGAGTGAGGGTTAGTGAGTGGGTGAGTGAGTGAGTGAGTGAGTGAGTGGGTGGTGAGTGAGTGAGTGGGTGAGTGAGTGAGTGAGTGGAGAGTGGGTGAGTGAGTGGGTGAGTGAGTGGGTGAGCTGGGTGAGTGGGTGAGTGGGTGAGTGAGTGAGTGAGTGGGTGAGTGGGTGAGTGAGTGGGTGAGTGAGTGAGTGAGTGGGTGAGTGAGTGAGTGAGTGGGTGAGTGAGTAGTGAGTGAGTGAGTGGTGAGTGAGTGAGTGAGTGAGTGAGTGAGTGAGGGGTGAGTGAGTGAGTAAGTGAGTGGAGTGAGTGAGTGAGTGAGTGGGTGAGTGAGTGAGTGGGTGAAGGGTGAGTGAGTGGGTGAGTGAGTTGGTGGGTGGGTGGGTGAGTGGGTGAGTGAGTGAGTGGGTTGGTGGGTGGGTGAGTGAGTGAGTGGGTGAGTGAGTTGGTAGGTGGGTGAGTGAGTGGGTGGGTGGGTGGGTGAGTGGGTGAGTGAGTGAGTGGGTTGGTGGGTGAGTGAGTGAGTGAGTGGGTGAGTGAGTTGGTGGGTGGGTGAGTGGGTGAGTGAGTGGGTGAGTGAGTTGGTGGGTGGGTGAGTGGGTGAGTGGGTGAGTGAGTGAGTGGGTGAGTGAGTGGGTGAGTGGGTGAGTGGGCGAGTGAGTGAGTGGGTGAGTGAGTGGGTGAGTGGGTGAGTGGGTGAGTGAGTGAGCGAGTGAGTTGGTGGGTGAGTGGGTGAGTGGGTGAGTGAGTGAGTAGGTGAGTGAGTGAGTGGGTTCGTGGGTGGGTGGGTGAGTGGGTGGGTGGGTGGGTGACGTGAGTGGGTGGGTGAGTGGGTGAGTGGGTGAGTGGGTGAGTGAGTGAGTGAGTGAGTGAGTGGGTGAGTGGGTGAGTGGGTCGAGTGAGTGAGTCTGAGTGGGTGAGTGGGTGAGTGAGTGGGTGAGTGAGTGAGTTGGTGAGTGAGTGGGTGAGTGGGTGAGTGAGTGAGTGGGTGAGTGAGTGTGGGTGAGTGAGTGAGTTGGTGAGTGAGTGGGTGAGTGAGTGGGTGAGTGAGTGGGTGAGTGGGTGAGTGGGTGAGGTGAGTGAGTGAGTGAGTGGGTGAGTGGGTGAGTGAGTGGGTGAGTGAGTGGGTGAGTGAGTGGGTGAGTGGGTGAGTGGGTGAGTGAGTGAGTGAGCGAGTGAGTTGGTGGGTGAGTGGGTGAGTGAGTGGGTGAGTGAGTGGGTGAGTGGGTGAGTGAGTGAGTGAGTGGGTGAGTGGGTGAGTGAGTGGGTGAGTGGGTGAGTGGGTGAGTGGATGAGTGAGTGAGTGGGTGAGTGGGTGAGTGAGTGGGTGAGTGAGTGAGTTGGTGAGTGAGTGGGTGAGTGAGTTAGTGGGTGAGTGAGTGAGTGGGTGAGTGAGTGGGTGAGTGAGTGGGTGAGTGAGTGAGTGGGTGAGTGGGTGAGTGAGTGGGTGAGTGAGTGGGTGAGTGAGTGGGTGAGTGAGTGAGCGAGTGAGTTGGTGAGTGAGTGGGTGAGTGAGTGGGTGAGTGAGTGGGTGAGTGGGTGAGTGAGTGGGTGAGTGGGTGAGTGGGTGAGTGAGTGAGTGGGTGAGTGGGTGAGTGAGTGGGTGAGTGAGTGGGTGAGTGAGTGGGTGAGTGAGTGGGTGAGTGAGTGGTGAGTGAGTGGGTGAGTGAGTGGGTGGGTGAGTGGGTGGGTGGGTGAGTGGGTGGGTGAGTGGGTGGGTGAGTGGGTGGGTGAGTGGGTGATTGAGTGGGTGAGTGGGTGGGTAAGCGAGTGAGTGGGTGGGTGAGTGAGTGAGTGGGTAAGCGAGTGAGTTGGTGAGTGATTGGGTGAGTGAGTGAGTGGGTGGGTGAGTGAGTGAGTGGGTAAGCGAGTGGATGATTGGACGAGTGAGTGGGTGAGTGAGTGAGTGGGTAAGCGAGTGAGTGGGTGGGTGAGTGGGTGAGTGAGTGAGTGAGTGGGTCACTGAGTGAGTGGGTGAGTGGGTGGGTGAATAGGTGGGTGAGTGAGTGTGTGGGTCACTGAGTGAGTGGGTGAGTGGGTGGGTGAGTGAGTGGGTGACTGAGTGAGTGGGTGAGCGAAAGGGTGAGTAGGTGGGTGAGTGAGTGTGTGGGTCACTGAGTGAGTGGGTGGGTGAGTGAGTGGGTGAGTGAGTGGGTGAGTGGGTAAGCGAGTGGGTGAGTGGGTGAGTGAGTGGGTAAGCGAGTGGGTGAGTGAGTGGGTGAGCGAGTGAGTGGGTGGGTGAGTGGGTGGGTGGGTGAGTGAGTGGGTAAGCGAGTGGGTGAGTGAGTGAGCGAGTGGGTGAGTGGGTGGGTGGGTGAGTGGGTGAGCGAGTGGGTGAGTGGGTGAGCGAGTGAGTGAGTGGGTGGGTGGGTGAGTGGGTGAGCGAGTGGGTGAGTGGGTAAGCGAGTGAGTGAGTGGGTGGGTGGGTGAGTGGGTGAGCGAGTGGGTGAGTGGGTGAGCGAGTGAGTGGGTGAGTGAGTGAGTGAGCGGGTGAGTGAGTGGGTAAGCGAGTGAGTGAGTGGGTGGGTGGGTGAGTGGGTGAGCGAGTGGGTGAGTGGGTGAGCGAGTGAGTGGGTGAGTGAGTGGGTGAGTGAGTGAGTGAGCGGGTGAGTGAGTGGGTGAGCGGGTGGGTGAGTGGGTGAGTGAGCGAGTGGGTGAGTGGGTGGGTGGGTGAGTGGGTGAGCGAGTGGGTGAGTGGGTGAGCGAGTGGGTGAGTGGGTGAGTGGGTGGGTGAGTGGGTGGGTAAGTGATAGATTGGGTAATTGGGGTGGGTGGGTGGCTGAGTGAGCGGGTGAAAGTGGGTAAGCGAGTGAGTGGGTGAGTGGGTGAGTTGGTAGGTGAGTGGGTAGGTGAGTGAGTGGGTGGGTGAGCGAGTGGGTGAGTGGGTGGGTGAGTGGGTAGGTGAGTGAGTGAGTGGGTGATTGACTGAGTGGGTGAGCGAGTGAGTGGGTGAGTGGGTAGGTGAGTGGGTGGCTGAGTGGGTAGGTGAGTGAGTGAGTGGGTGAGCGAGTGGGTAAGCGAGTGGGTGAGTGGGTGAGTGAGTGGGTGAGTGGGTGAGTGAGTGGGTGAGTGGGTGGGTGAGCGAGTTGGTGAGTGGGTGAGCGAGTGGGTAGTTGAGTGAGTGAGTGGGTGAGCGAGTGGGTGAGTGGGTGGGTGAGCGAGTTGGTGAGTGGGGTGAGCGAGTGGGTGGGTGAGTGAGTGAGTGGGTGGGTGAGTGAGTGGGTGGGTGAGCGAGTTGGTGAGTGGGTGAGCGAGTGGGTGGGTGAGTGAGTGAGTGGGTGGGTGAGTGGGTGAGTGGGTGAGCGAGTGGGTGAGTGGGTGAGTGAGTGGGTGGGTGAGTGGGTGAGTGGGTGAGCGAGTGGGTGGGTAAGTGATTGATTGGGTAATAGGGGTGGGTGAGTGGCTGAGTGAGCGGGTGAAAGTGGGTGTATATATAGGCAGATCCTTTTCATTTAGGATTAAATGGGATCCTACAATAATCTCCCTACTCAGTCTCTTGTCTCCACACAGACAAAGCTCCCCCAGGAAGCCTCTAGCATTAACCACTGCACCACCACTCCCTACTCACACTCACACACAGTGTGCTAACCACTGCACCACCACTCCCCACTCACACACACACAGTGCGCTAACCACTGCACCACCACTCCCCACTCACACACACACAGTGCGCTAACCACTGCACCACCACTCCCCACTCACACACACACAGTGCGCTAACCACTGCACCACCACTCCCCACTCACACACACACACACAGTGCGCTAACCACTGCACCACCACTCCCCACTCACACACACACACAGTGCGCTAACCACTGCACCACCACTCCCCACTCACACACACACAGTGCGCTAACCACTGCACCACCACTCCCCACTCACACAGTGCGCTAACCACACCACCACCACTCCCCACTCACACACACACAGTGCGCTAACCACTGCACCACCACTCCCCACTCACACAGTGCGCTAACCACACCACCACCACTCCCCACTCACACACACACTGTGCGCTAACTGGGTGAGTGGGTGAGTGGCTGAGTGACTGAGTGAGTGAGTGGGTGAGTGAGTGGCTGAGTGGGTGGGTGAGTGACTGAGTGAGTGAGTGGGTGAGTGAGTGGCTGAGTGGGTGGGTGAGTGACTGAGTGAGTACGTGGGTGAGTGAGTGAGTGACTGGGTGAGTGGGTGAGTAACTGGGTGAGTGAGTGACTGGGTGAGTTAGTGGGTGAGTGAGTGGTTGAGCGAGTGGGTGAGTGGGTGAGCGAGTGGGTGAGTGGGTGAGCGAGTGAGTGGCTGAGTGGGTGAGTGAGTGACTGGGTGAGTGGGTGAGTGAGTGGGTGAGTGACTGATCGAATGGCTGAGTGAGTGGGTGAGTGGGTGAGTGAGTGGCTGAGTGGGTGGGTGAGTGACTGGGTGAGTGACTGGGTGAGTGAGTGAGTGAGTGGGTGAGTGGGTGAGTAACTGGGTGAGTGAGTGACTGGGTGAGTGGGTGAGCGAGTTGGTGGGTGGGTGAGTGAGTGAGTGGGTGAGTGAGTGGGTGAGTGAGTGGTTGAGCTGGTGGGTGAGTGGGTGAGTGAGTGGGTGAGTGGGTGAGCGAGTGAGTGGCTGAGTGGGTGAGTGAGTGACTGGGTGAGTGGGTGAGCGAGTGGGTGGGTGGGTGAGTGAGTGAGTGGGTGAGTGAGTGGTTGAGCGAGTGGGTGGGTGAGTGAGTGAGTGAGTGGGTGAGTGAATGGGTGAGTGAGTGGTTGAGCGAGTGGGTGAGTGGGTGAGCGAGTGGGTGAGTGGGTGAGCGAGTGAGTGGCTGAGTGGGTGAGTGAGTGACTGGGTGAGTGGGTGAGTGGGTGGGTGAGTGACTGATCGAATGAGTGAGTGGGTGAGTGAGTTTTATATTTTTATTATTTTATTAATTCCCTTCTACGTGACTTTACCGAAAAAACCTAAGCAGATGAATCCCTGCAGTCACGAAAGCTTTACATCCACATTTTATTGTCTTAATTTTATTATTTTATTATGTTTTATTTTTTTTATTTTATTACGTTTTATTTTTATTAGTTTATTCTGTTTTATTTTTATTATTTTATTATGTTTTATTTGTATTTTTTTTATTACGTTTTATTTGTATTTTTTTTTATTATGTTTTAGTTTTATTATTTTTTTATTAAGTTTAATTTTTTATTATTTATCATGTTTTATTTTTTATTATTTTATTATGTTTTATTTTAATTATTTTAGAAGGTTTTATCTTTATTATTTTATTATTTCCCTTCTACGTGATGACTTTACCGAAAGAACCAAGAAGATGAATCCCTGCAGTCACGAAATAAGCTTTAAATCTAGTTCTACAATGGTCCTATTAAGGTTACATAATGGTTCTATAAAGGATCTGTAGGGGATTCTATAGGGGATCTATAGGGGATTCTATAGGGGATCTGTAGGGGATCTATAGGGGATCTGTAGGGGATTTGTAGAGGATCTTGAGGGGATCTATAGGGTTTCTATAGGGTTTCTATAGGGGATCTGTAGGGGATCTATAGGGGATCTATAGGGGATTTATAGGGGATCTGTAGGGGATCTGTAGGGGATCTGTAGGGTTTCTATAGGGTTTCTATAGGGTTCTATAGGGTTTCTATAGGTTTATATAGGGGATCTATAGGGTTTCTATAGGGTTTCTGTAGGATTCTATAGGGTTTCTATAGGGTTTCTATAGGGTTTCTATAGGGTTCTATAGGGTTTCTATAGGTTTCTATAGGGGATCTATAGGGATTCTATAGGGGTTTCTATAGGATTCTATAGGGTTTCTATAGGGTTTCTATAGGGTTTATATAGGGTTTATATAGGAGATCTATAGGGTTCTATAGGGTTTCTATAGGGTTTCTATCGGGTTTCTATAGGGGATTCTATAGGGTTTCTATAGGGTTTCTATAGGGTTTCTATAAGGGTTCTATAGGGGTTTCTATAGGGGATCTATAGGGTTTCTATAGGGTTTCTATAGGGTTTCTATAGGGGATCTATAGGGGTTTCTATAGGTTTCTATAGGGTTTATATAGGGGTTTCTATAGGGTTTCTATAGGGGATCTATAGCGTTTCTATAGGGTTTCTATAGGGTTTCTATAGTGTTTCTATAGGGGATTCTATAGGGGATCTATAGGGTTTCTATAGGGTTTCTATAGGGGATTCTATAGGGTTTCTATAGGGTTTCTATAGGGTTTCTATAGGGGATTCTATAGGGTTTCTATAGGGTTTCTATAGGGGATCTATAGGGGATCTATAGGGGATCTATAGGGTTTCTATAGGGTTTCTATATGGTTTCTATAGGGTTTCTATAGCGGACGCTAATCGGGTTTCTATATGGTTTTTATAGGGTTTCTATAGGGTTTCTATATAGTTTCTATAGGGTTTCTATAGGGTTTCTATAGGGGATCTATAGGGGTTTCTATAGGGTTTCTATAGGGTTTCTATAGGGGATTCTATAGGGTTTCTATAGGGGTTCTATAGGGTTTCTATAGGGGATTCTATAGGGTTTCTATAGGGTTTCTATAGGGTTTCTGTAGGGGTTCTATAGGGTTTCTATAGGGATTTCTATAGGGTTTCTGTAGGGTTTCTATAGGGGTTTCTATAGGGGATTCTATAGGGTTTCTATAGGGTTTATATAGGGTTTCTGTAGGGGTTCTATAGGGTTTCTATAGGGGTTTCTATAGGGGTTTCCATAGGGTTTCTATAGGGTTTCTATAGGGGACGCTAATCTGGTTTTCTATAGGTTTCTATAGGGGATTCTATAGGGTTTTATAGGGTTTCTATAGGGGACGCTAATCTGGTTTTCTATAGGTTTCTATAGGGGTTTCCATAGGGTTTCTATAGGGTTTCTATAGGGGAAGCTAATCTGGTTTTCTATAGGTTTTCATAGGGGATTCTATAGGGTTTCTATAGGGGATTCTATAGGGTTTCTATAGGGTTTCTATAGGGGATTCTATAGGGTTTCTATAGGGTTTCTATAGGGTTTTCATAGGGGATTCTATAGGGTTTCTATAGGGTATTCTATAGGGTTTTTATAGGGGATTCTATAGGGTTTTATAGGGGATTCTATAGGGTTTCTATAGGGGATTCTATAGGGTTTCTATAGGGGATTATATAGGGGACGCTAATCGGGTTTCCGAGTTTGGCTTTCAGATCCCCTCACGGAGCTCAACACCGGCAATCCTCTTTGAGATTTAAAGGCAAAGGCAAAGCTGCCCCAGGTAGCCTCTAGCAGGGCTGTAGGGGCAAGTGCTGTCACACAGACACGGGCAAAGCTGCCCCAGGTAGCCTCTAGCAGGGCTGTAGGGGCAAGTGCTGTTACACACAGACAAAGCTGCCCCAGGTAGCCTCTAGCAGGGCTGTAGGGGCAAGTGCTGTTACACAGACAAAGCTACCCCAGGTAGCCTCTAGCAGGGCTGTAGGGGCAAGTGCTGTCACATAGACAAAGCTCTCCCAGGTAGCATCTAGCAGGGCTGTAGGGGCAAGTGCTGTTACACAGACAAAGCTACCCCAGGTAGCCTCTAGCAGGGCTGTAGGGGCAAGTGCTGTCACATAGACACAGGCAAAGCTACCCCAGGTAGCCTCTAGCAGGGCTGTAGGGGCAAGTGCTGTCACACACACACAGACAAAGATAACCCCAGGTAGCCTCTAGCAGGGCTGTAGGGGCAAGTGCTGTCACATAGACACAGGCAAAGCTACCCCAGGTAGCCTCTAGCAGGGCTGTAGGGGCAAGTGCTGTCACACACACACAGACAAAGATAACCCCAGGTAGCCTCTAGCAGGGCTGTAGGGGCAAGTGCTGTCACATAGACACAGGCAAAGCTACCCCAGGTAGCCTCTAGCAGGGCTGTAGGGGCAAGTGCTGTCACACAGACACAGGCAAAGCTGGCCCAGGTAGCCTCTAGCAGGGCTGTAGGGGCAAGTGCTGTTACACAGGCAAAGCTGCCCCAGGTAGCCTCTAGCAGGGCTGTAGGGGCAAGTGCTGTTACACACACAGGCAAAGCTACCCCAGGTAGCCTCTAGCAGGGCTGTAGGGGCAAGTGCTGTCACATAGACACAGGCAAAGCTACCCCAGGTAGCATCTAGCAGGGCTGTAGGGGCAAGTGCTGTTACACACACACAGACAAAGCTACCCCAGGTAGTCTCTAGCAGGGTTGTAGGGGCAAGTGCTGTTACACAGACACAGGCAAAGCTACCCCCAGTGCGCTAACCACTGCACCACCACTCCCCGCTCACACATACACAGTGCGCTAACCACTGCACCACCACTCCCCGCTCACACACACACAGTGCGCTAACCACTGCACCACCACTCCCCACACACACACAGTGCGCTAACCACTGCACCACCACTCCCCACACACACACAGTGCGCTAACCACTGCACCACCACTCCCCACACACACACAGTGCGCTAACCACTGCACCACCACTCCCCACACACACACAGTGCGCTAACCACTGCACCACCACTCCCCACTCACACACACACAGTGCGTTAACCACTGCACCACCACTCCCCACACACACACAGTGCGCTAACCACTGCACCACCACTCCCCACACACACACACAGTGCGCTAACCACTGCACCACCACTCCCCACACACACACAGTGCGCTAACCACTGCACCACCACTCCCCACACACACACACAGTGCGCTAACCACTGCACCACCACTCCCCACACACACACACAGTGCGCTAACCACTGCACCACCGCTCCCCACACACACACACACAGTGCGCTAACCACTGCACCACCGCTCCCCACACACACACACACAGTGCGCTAACCACTGCACCACCGCTCCCCTTAACTGGCAATCAAGGGTACTCAAAGACAAGGTGATATGAATACAAAGCTCCCCCAGGTAGCCTCTAGCAGGGCTGTAGGGGCAAGTGCTGTACACCCTCAGATACATACACACACTAACCCACACGCACACTAACACACACACACTAACACACGCACACTAACACACACACACACTCACACACACACACACTAACACACACACACACACACACTAACACACACTAACACACACACACTAACACACGCACACTAACACACACACACTAACACACACACACACTCACTCACACACACACTAACACACACTAACACACACACACTAACACACACACACTAACACACACACACTAACCCACACGCACTAACACACACACACTAACACACACACACTAACACACACACACACACACTACCACACACACTAACACACTCACACTAACACACACTAACACACACACACTAACACACACACACTAACACACACACTAACACACGCACACTAACACACGCACACTAACACACGCACACTAACACACGCACACTAACACACACACACTAACACACGCACACTAACACACACACACTAACACACACACACTAACACACACACACTAACACACACACACACTCACACACACACTAACACACACACACACACACTAACACACACACACTAACACACACACACTAACCCACACGCACACTAACACACGCACACTAACACACACACACTAACACACACACACACTCACACACACACACACTAACACACACACACACACACACCCACACACTAACACACACACTCACACACTAACCCCCACACACTAACACACACACTCACACACTCACACACACTCTAACACACACACACTAACACACACACACTAACCCACACGCACACTAACACACACACACACTAACACACACACTAACACACACACACACACACTAACACACACACACTAACCCACACACTAACTCACACACACACACACTAACACACACACTAACACACACACACACTAACACACACTAACACTCACACACACTAACACACACTAACACACACACACCACACACACCCACACACACACACACTCACACACACTCACACACACACACTAACACACACACTAACACACTAACACACACACTAACACACACACTAACACACACACTAACCCACACACACACTCACACACACACACACACTAACACACACACACTACCACACACTAACACACACACTAACACACACACTAACCCACACACACACTCACACACACACACTCACACACACACATACACTAACACACACACTAACCCACACACACACACTCACACACACACTCACACACACTAACACACACACTAACACACACACTAACCCACACACACACTCACACACACACACTCACACACACACTAACACACTCACACTAACACACACTAACACACACTAACACACACACTCACACACACACTAACACACACTAACACACACTCACACACACTAACACACACACTAACACACACACACACACTAACACACACTAACACACACTCACACACACTAACACACACACACACTCACACACACACTAACACACACTAACACACACTCACACACACTAACACACACACTAACACACACACACACACTAACACACACTAACACACACACACACTAACACACACACGCACACTAACACGCACACACTAACACACACTCACACTAACACACACACACTAACACACACACTAACACAACAACAACAACAACAACCGCCATTCGCCACTAAGTGGCGGTGACGTCACCACGACGCTTGTGCCAGGCCATGTGCACCTTGAGGCCACGTGAAGTGTCGAACGCCCGCTGGCAGGAGGTCACGGGGCAGACCCAGCAGGTGCCACGGGTCGACTGACCGAGATGACCGAGATGACTGGCTGATGCACCACCTGTGCCCCCTACTGTGCCAACTTGCTGTGCTTTAGCCACCCGGCGCTCCGCTCGTTGTTGTGAGCGTCGCTCCTCCGCCCTCCGTTGTGGTTGGAGGGCGACTGCCTCCAACTGCCCAGTAGCGTCCTTCACGAGCCTCCTCCACTGAGGCCGATCTTGACACCGCTGGTACCAGTCATCGGCAAGTCCACTCAGCTCCACGTCCTCCTGTACCACATCACTCCATCTCTTCTCTAGCCCGTGCCGCGCCCGTTTAGCCCCCTCGATCCGGCCGAACAAAAGCTGTTTAGGCATGCGGTGGCTGGGCATGCGGGCTACATGACCCAGCCAACGCAGCCTTGCCTGCCGGAGGAGCTCACTGATGGGACTTTGCCCAGATCTTTCAAGGACTTGTGAGCTCCTCACACAATCCAGCCTGGTTAAACCCAGGATGGATCGTAGGCAGGCCAGCCTAAATGTTTCCAACCGGCGAAGATGCTCCACTAGGGGGGTCCACGTTTCGCAAGCGTAGAGAAGGGAGGGAATGACCGTGGCCGAGAAGACCTGAAGCTTCGTGCGGAGCGACAGACCAGGTAGCTTCCACACAGCGTTACGCAACCGATGAAAAGATATTGCCGCTCGACTGATTCGGAGTGAGACCTCTGCTGATAAACTGGAGCCGGTCATGAGCACACTGCCCAGGTATGGGAAACTCTCTACTCTCTCCACAACTGCCCCATCACCGATTGGGAGTTGTGGGGGCGGAGTGCCCGATGGTACAAAATACCCAGGCAGGTGCTTAGTTTTGGTGGGGCTGATGGTAAGGCCCCACCTCTTAGTGGCACGCTCCAGTCTCAGCAGCAGCGTCTCCAACTCCTCTTCTGAATGAGCAGCTATTACCAAATCATCGGCATACATAACGTGGTTGACCAATAGGGAGCCATCCCTTGATCGCACCCGGGCGTCGATCAGCCTCCCATTGTATCTGTACCAAATGGTAATTCCCCCGGTACAGCTATTGAAGGCTTCACGAACTACGCAGTCGAAATAGATGTTAAATAATGTGGGAGCCAGAGGACATCCCTGTCGCACCCCAAGGTGTACAGGGAAAGGCTCCGACTCCCGGCCACGTAGTTTTACCCGGGCCCGCTCACCATCATGAAGGTCCTTAATGATCGTGAGCAGAGGGTCAGGGACTCCGAAAGCACGAAGAACAACCCAGAGCCCAGTCCTACTGATGGTATCATAGGCCTTGACCAGGTCAATAAAGCAGAGATGTAGGTCTTTTTGGAATTCCCTACACCTCTGCTGTAGCAGACGGACAGAAAATATGGCATCTGTGCAGGACCGCCCTTTCCTGAAACCACATTGGGGCTCCGCAAGCCTCTCCTCAGCATGCCTAGCAAGGCGATGTTGAATAATCCTTGCCAGGACCTTACCCGGCACACTGAGGAGTGAGATGCCCCTGTAGTTGTTGCAGTCGGTACGGTCCCCCTTCTTAAAGAGGGGGACCACCAGGGCATCCTTCCAGTCCTGCGGAACCCGTCCAGTGGTCCAGACTGTTGTTATGATGTCATATAGGGCAGTCTGTGCACAAACGCCACCCTCCCTCAGCATTTCGCCTGGGAGATCATCTCTGCCCGGTGCCTTCCCTGGTCTCAGACTCCGGATCGCCCTCAGTACTTCCTCAACAGCCGGTACCTCAGCCAGCCACTCACAGGGGGTGACCTCTTCCAATATTTGAGGCACCGCAGCCTCAGCAGGGTTATCCCCACTTTGTGCCATGATGTTTTCCTGGCTGAGAGATTTTCCCTCCCCCAGGACCTCACAGAAATGCTCAGCAAATCTGCAAACCTGTTCCTGGGGGTCGGAGATTGGATCACCGTTTTTTCCTCTAATGATGGTAATAGGTGTGGCGCTGCAGGTTACTTTTTTGATGGAGTTAAATAGTGATTTGTGATCGCGGGCCACTGAGGCAGACTCCATCTCCTCAGCAACCCGCGACCACCACCCATCCTTACAGCGCCTCACGGCTCTCCGAACCTCCGAGCGAAGACTGCGGTAAACCTCCTCATTCTCTGACGTGGGATGCTGTAGGCGATGAGAGTGGGCCTGTCGCTTTTTCTCAATTAACCTGAACACCTCCTCCGTCAGCCAGGGTTCCCGGGGAGGTCTGGACCGCGTACCCAAAGCAGCCATTGCAGCTGCATGAGTCACAGTCTTAAACCTCGCCCATTTACCCTCGACATCAGGTGGAGTGGGGGACGATGCCAACCCCAGCTGCAAGCGATGATGAAATTCTCGCTTGCAACTTTCATCAGCTAACTTAGACCAGGCCACTTTTGGTTGGAATGGGATCCTGGGTGTACACCCACCACCGGAGTGGAAGAATGGCAGGCGCATCTTACAGATGACTAGTCGATGGTCAGAGGGCAGATCAGCTCCACGGTAGGTCCTGGTGTCAAGGACATGGGCTCGCATCCGCTGGTCCGTCACTATGTAGTCCAGCAGATGTGCTTGCTTGGACCCGGCATGCATCCACGATGTTGTGTGGATGCGCCGATGCCGGAAGAGCGTGTTGGCAATTACAAGCCCATGGGCTGCACAAAAATCTAGCAGCCTCCTACCGTTGTTATTGAGCTGATCTGGCCCATGCCTTCCAATCACTCCAGACCAGGTGCCAGCATCATGACCAACTCGGGCATTGAAGTCACCCAACAAGATGACTCTGTCCCGAGTGGCCACTTTAGCCAGCACCTGTGACACACACTAACACACACACACACACTCACACTCACACACACACTCACACACTAACACACACTCACACACGCACTAACACACACACACTCACTCACTCACACACGCACACACACACACAGACTCACACTCACACACACACTCACTCAAACACTAACACACACACAGTGACACACA
>NW_027615191.1:0-40000 GCF_965212315.1 Lampetra planeri | reverse complement strand
TGGGCTCTGGGTTGTTCTTCGTGCTTTCGGAGTCCTTGACCCTCTGCTCACGATCATTAAGGACCTTCATGATGGTGACCGGGCCCGGGTAAAACTACGTGGCCGGGAGTCGGAGCCTTTCCCTGTACACATTGGGGTGCGACAGGGATGTCCTCAGGCTCCCACATTATTTAACATCTATTTTGACCGCGTAGTTCGTGAAGCCTTCAATAGCTGTACCGGGGGAATTTCCATTTGGTACAGATATAATGGGAGGCTGATCGACGCCCGGGTGCGATCAAGGGATGGCTCCCTATTGGTCAACCACTTTATGTATGCCGATGATTTGGTAATTGCTGCTCATTCAGAAGAGGAGTTGGAGACGCTGCTGCTGAGATTGGAGCGTGCCACTAAGAGGTGGGGCCTTACCATCGGCCCCACCAAAACTAAGCACCTGCCTGGGTATTTTGTACCATCGGACACTCCACCCCCACAACTCCCAATCGGTGATGGGGCAGTTGTGGAGAGAGTGGAGAGTTTCCCATACCTGGGCAGTGTGCTCATGACCGGCTCCGGTTTAACAGCAGAGGTCTCACTCCGAATCAGTCTAGCGGCAATTTATTTTCATCGGTTGCGTAACGCTGCTGTGTGGAAGCTACCTGGTCTGTCGCTCCGCACGAAGCTTCGGGTCTTCTCGGCCACGGTCATTCCCTCCCTTCTCTACGCCTGCGAAACGTGGACCCCCCTAATGGAGGATATTTGCCGGTTGGAAACATTTAGGCTGGCCTGCCTACGATCCATCCTGGGTTTAATCAGGCTGGATTGTGTGAGGAGCTCACAAATCCTTGACAGATCAGGGCAAAGTCCCATCGGTGAGCTCCTCCGGCAGGCAAGGCTGCGTTGGCTGGGTCATGTAGCCCGCGTGCCCAGCCACCGCATGCCTAAACAGCTTTTGTTCCGCCGGATAGAGGGGGCTAAACGGGCGCGGCACGGTCTAGAGAAGAGATGGAGTGATGTGGTACAGGAGGACGTGGAACTGAGTGGACTTGCCGATGACTGGTACCAGCGGTGTCAAGATCGGCCTCTGTGGAGGAGGCTCGTGAAGGACGCTACTGGACAGTTGGAGGCAGTCGCCCTCCAACCACAACGGAAGGTGGAGGAGCGACGCTCACAACAACGAGCGGAGCCCAGGGTGGCTAAAGCACAGCAAGATGGCAGAGTAGGGGGCACAGGTGGTGCATCAGCCAGTCATCTCGGTCATCTCGGTCAGTCGACCCGTGGCACCTGCTGGGTCTGCCCCGTGACCTCCTGCCAGCGGGCGTTCGACACTTCACGTGGTAGCCTCAAGGTGCACTTGGCCTGGCACAAGCGTCGTGGTGACGTCACCGCCACTTAGTGGCGAATGGCGGTTGTTGTTGTTGTTGTCAGGATGATGAGGATGATGAGGGTGGCGATGGACATGGTTCAGGAAGCGCCTGTCTGTCTCTGTGTGTGTGTCTGTGTGTGTCTCTGTGTGTCTCTGTGTGTGTCAGGATGAGGATGATGATGAGGGTGGCGATGGACGTGGTTCAGGAAGCGCCTGTCTGTCTCTGTGTGTGTGTCTGTGTGTGTCTGTGTGTGTGTGTGTCTGTGTGTGTCTCTGTGTGTCTCTGTGTGTGTCTGTGTGTGTGTCTCTGTGTGTGTCAGGATGATGATGAGGATGATGATGAGGGTGGAGATGGTTCAGGAAGCGCCTGTCTGTCTCTGTGTGTGTCTCTGTGTGTGTCTCTGTGTGTGTGTGTGTCTGTGTGTGTCTCTGTGTGTCTCTGTGTGTGTCAGGATGATGATGATGAGGGTGGCGATGGTTCAGGAAGCGCCTGCCTGTCTCTGTGTGTGTCTCTGTGTGTGTCTCTGTGTCTGTGTGTGTGTCTCTGTGTGTGTGTGTGTCTGTGTGTGTCTCTGTGTGTCTCTGTGTGTGTCAGGATGAGGATGATGATGAGGGTGGTGATGGACATGGTTCAGGAAGCGCCTGTCTGTCTCTGTGTGTGTGTCTGTGTGTGTCTCTGTGTGTGTGTCTGTGTGTGTCTCTGTGTGTGTGTGTGTCTCTGTGTGTCTCTGTGTGTGTCTCTGTGTGTCTCTGTGTGTGTCAGGATGATGATGAGGATGATGATGAGGGTGGCGATGGTTCAGGAAGCGCCTGCCTGTCTCTGTGTGTGTCTCTGTGTGTGTCTCTGTGTCTGTGTGTGTGTCTCTGTGTGTGTGTGTGTGTCTGTGTGTGTCTCTGTGTGTCTCTGTGTGTGTCAGGATGAGGATGATGATAAGGGTGGTGATGGACATGGTTCAGGAAGCGCCTGTCTGTCTCTGTGTGTGTGTCTGTGTGTGTCTCTGTGTGTGTGTGTGTGTGTCTCTGTGTGTCTCTGTGTGTGTCTCTGTGTGTCTCTGTGTGTGTCAGGATGATGATGAGGATGATGATGAGGGTGGCGATGGTTCAGGAAGCGCCTGTCTGTCTCTGTGTGTGTCTCTGTGTGTGTCTCTGTGTGTGTGTGTGTCTGTGTGTGTCTCTGTGTGTCTCTGTGTGTGTCAGGATGATGATGAGGGTGGCGATGGTTCAGGAAGCGCCTGTCTGTCTCTGTGTGTGTCTCTGTGTGTGTCTGTGTCTCTGTGTGTGTGTCTGTGTGTGTCTCTGTGTGTCTCTGTGTGTGTCAGGATGATGATGATGAGGGTGGCGATGGTTCAGGAAGCGCCTGCCTGTCTCTGTGTGTGTCTGTGTGTGTCTCTGTGTGTGTCTCTGTGTGTGTCTCTGTGTGTGTGTCTGTGTGTGTCTCTGTGTGTCTCTGTGTGTGTCAGGATGATGATGATGAGGGTGGCGATGGTTCAGGAAGCGCCTGTCTGTCTCTGTGTGTGTCTCTGTGTGTGTCTCTGTGTGTGTCTCTGTGTGTGTCTCTGTGTGTGTGTGTGTCTGTGTGTGTGTCTGTGTGTCTCTGTGTGTGTCAGGATGATGATGATGAGGGTGGCGATGGTTCAGGAAGCGCCTGCCTGTCTCTGTGTGTGTCTCTGTGTGTGTCTCTGTGTCTGTGTGTGTGTCTCTGTGTGTGTGTGTGTCTGTGTGTGTGTCTCTGTGTGTGTCAGGATGATGATGATGAGGGTGGCGATGGTTCAGGAAGCGCCTGCCTGTCTCTGTGTGTGTCTCTGTGTGTGTCTCTGTGTCTCTGTGTGTGTCTCTGTGTGTCTCTGTGTCTGTGTGTGTGTCTCTGTGTGTGTCAGGATGATGATGATGAGGGTGGCGATGGTTCAGGAAGCGCCTGTCTGTCTCTGTGTGTGTCTCTGTGTGTGTCTCTGTGTGTGTCTCTGTGTGTGTCTCTGTGTGTGTGTGTCTGTGTGTGTCTCTGTGTGTCTCTGTGTGTGTCAGGATGATGATGATGAGGGTGGCGATGGTTCAGGAAGCGCCTGCCTGTCTCTGTGTGTCTCTGTGTGTGTCTGTGTGTGTGTGTGTGTCTGTGTGTGTCTCTGTGTGTCTCTGTGTGTGTCTCTGTGTGTGTCAGGATGATGATGATGAGGGTGGCGATGGTTCAGGAAGCGCCTGCCTGTCTCTGTGTGTGTCTCTGTGTGTCTCTGTGTCTGTGTGTGTGTCTCTGTGTGTGTCAGGATGATGATGATGAGGGTGGCGATGGTTCAGGAAGCGCCTGCCTGTCTCTGTGTGTGTCTCTGTGTGTGTCTCTGTGTCTCTGTGTGTGTCTCTGTGTGTCTCTGTGTCTGTGTGTGTGTCTCTGTGTGTGTCAGGATGATGATGATGAGGGTGGCGATGGTTCAGGAAGCGCCTGCCTGTCTCTGTGTGTGTCTCTGTGTGTGTCTCTGTGTCTCTGTGTGTGTCTCTGTGTCTCTGTGTGTGTCTCTGTGTGTGTGTGTGTCTGTGTGTGTGTCTCTGTGTGTGTCAGGATGATGATGATGAGGGTGGCGATGGTTCAGGAAGCGCCTGCCTGTCTCTGTGTGTGTCTCTGTGTGTGTCTCTGTGTCTGTGTGTGTGTCTCTGTGTGTGTCTCTGTGTGTCTCTGTGTCTGTGTGTGTGTCTCTGTGTGTGTCAGGATGATGATGATGAGGGTGGCGATGGTTCAGGAAGCGCCTGCCTGTCTCTGTGTGTGTCTCTGTGTGTGTCTCTGTGTGTGTCTGTGTGTGTCTCTGTGTCTGTGTGTGTGTCTCTGTGTGTGTCAGGATGAGGATGATGATGAGGGTGGCGATGGTTCAGGAAGCGCCTGTCTGTCTCTGTGTGTGTGTCTGTGTGTGTCTCTGTGTGTCTCTGTGTGTGTCAGGATGAGGATGATGATGAGGGTGGCGATGGACGTGGTTCAGGAAGCGCCTGTCTGTCTCTGTGTGTGTGTCTGTGTGTGTCTCTGTGTGTGTGTGTCTGTGTGTGTCTCTGTGTGTCTCTGTGTGTGTCTGTGTGTGTGTCTCTGTGTGTGTCAGGATGATGATGAGGATGATGATGAGGGTGGAGATGGTTCAGGAAGCGCCTGTCTGTCTCTGTGTGTGTCTCTGTGTGTGTCTCTGTGTGTGTGTGTGTCTGTGTGTGTCTCTGTGTGTCTCTGTGTGTGTCAGGATGATGATGATGAGGGTGGCGATGGTTCAGGAAGCGCCTGCCTGTCTCTGTGTGTGTCTCTGTGTGTGTCTCTGTGTCTGTGTCTGTGTCTCTGTGTGTGTGTGTGTCTGTGTGTGTCTCTGTGTGTCTCTGTGTGTGTCAGGATGAGGATGATGATGAGGGTGGTGATGGACATGGTTCAGGAAGCGCCTGTCTGTCTCTGTGTGTGTGTCTGTGTGTGTCTCTGTGTGTGTGTCTGTGTGTGTCTCTGTGTGTGTGTGTGTCTCTGTGTGTCTCTGTGTGTGTCTCTGTGTGTCTCTGTGTGTCTCTGTGTGTGTCAGGATGATGATGAGGATGATGATGAGGGTGGCGATGGTTCAGGAAGCGCCTGCCTGTCTCTGTGTGTGTCTCTGTGTGTGTCTCTGTGTCTGTGTGTGTGTCTCTGTGTGTGTGTGTGTGTGTCTGTGTGTGTCTCTGTGTGTCTCTGTGTGTGTCAGGATGAGGATGATGATGAGGGTGGTGATGGACATGGTTCAGGAAGCGCCTGTCTGTCTCTGTGTGTGTGTCTGTGTGTGTCTCTGTGTGTGTGTGTGTGTCTCTGTGTGTCTCTGTGTGTGTCTCTGTGTGTCTCTGTGTGTGTCAGGATGATGATGAGGATGATGATGAGGGTGGCGATGGTTCAGGAAGCGCCTGTCTGTCTCTGTGTGTGTCTCTGTGTGTGTCTCTGTGTGTGTGTGTGTCTGTGTGTGTCTCTGTGTGTCTCTGTGTGTGTCAGGATGATGATGAGGGTGGCGATGGTTCAGGAAGCGCCTGTCTGTCTCTGTGTGTGTCTCTGTGTGTGTCTGTGTCTCTGTGTGTGTGTCTGTGTGTGTCTCTGTGTGTCTCTGTGTGTGTCAGGATGATGATGATGAGGGTGGCGATGGTTCAGGAAGCGCCTGCCTGTCTCTGTGTGTGTCTGTGTGTGTCTCTGTGTGTGTCTCTGTGTGTGTCTCTGTGTGTGTGTCTGTGTGTGTCTCTGTGTGTCTCTGTGTGTGTCAGGATGATGATGATGAGGGTGGCGATGGTTCAGGAAGCGCCTGTCTGTCTCTGTGTGTGTCTCTGTGTGTGTCTCTGTGTGTGTCTCTGTGTGTGTCTCTGTGTGTGTGTGTGTCTGTGTGTGTGTCTGTGTGTCTCTGTGTGTGTCAGGATGATGATGATGAGGGTGGCGATGGTTCAGGAAGCGCCTGCCTGTCTCTGTGTGTGTCTCTGTGTGTGTCTCTGTGTCTGTGTGTGTGTCTCTGTGTGTGTGTGTGTCTGTGTGTGTGTCTCTGTGTGTGTCAGGATGATGATGATGAGGGTGGCGATGGTTCAGGAAGCGCCTGCCTGTCTCTGTGTGTGTCTCTGTGTGTGTCTCTGTGTCTCTGTGTGTGTCTCTGTGTGTCTCTGTGTCTGTGTGTGTGTCTCTGTGTGTGTCAGGATGATGATGATGAGGGTGGCGATGGTTCAGGAAGCGCCTGTCTGTCTCTGTGTGTGTCTCTGTGTGTGTCTCTGTGTGTGTCTCTGTGTGTGTGTGTCTGTGTGTGTCTCTGTGTGTCTCTGTGTGTGTCAGGATGATGATGATGAGGGTGGCGATGGTTCAGGAAGCGCCTGCCTGTCTCTGTGTGTCTCTGTGTGTGTCTGTGTGTGTGTGTGTCTGTGTGTGTCTCTGTGTGTCTCTGTGTGTGTCTCTGTGTGTGTCAGGATGATGATGATGAGGGTGGCGATGGTTCAGGAAGCGCCTGCCTGTCTCTGTGTGTGTCTCTGTGTGTCTCTGTGTCTGTGTGTGTGTCTCTGTGTGTGTCAGGATGATGATGATGAAGGTGGCGATGGTTCAGGAAGCGCCTGCCTGTCTCTGTGTGTGTCTCTGTGTGTGTCTCTGTGTCTCTGTGTGTGTCTCTGTGTGTCTCTGTGTCTGTGTGTGTGTCTCTGTGTGTGTCAGGATGATGATGATGAGGGTGGCGATGGTTCAGGAAGCGCCTGCCTGTCTCTGTGTGTGTCTCTGTGTGTGTCTCTGTGTCTCTGTGTGTGTCTCTGTGTGTGTGTGTGTCTGTGTGTGTGTCTCTGTGTGTGTCAGGATGATGATGATGAGGGTGGCGATGGTTCAGGAAGCGCCTGCCTGTCTCTGTGTGTGTCTCTGTGTGTGTCTCTGTGTCTGTGTGTGTGTCTCTGTGTGTGTCTCTGTGTGTCTCTGTGTCTGTGTGTGTGTCTCTGTGTGTGTCAGGATGATGATGATGAGGGTGGCGATGGTTCAGGAAGCGCCTGCCTGTCTCTGTGTGTGTCTCTGTGTGTGTCTCTGTGTGTGTCTGTGTGTGTCTCTGTGTCTGTGTGTGTGTCTCTGTGTGTGTCAGGATGAGGATGATGATGAGGGTGGCGATGGTTCAGGAAGCGCCTGCCTGTCTCTGTGTGTGTCTCTGTGTGTGTCTCTGTGTCTCTGTGTGTGTCTCTGTGTGTCTCTGTGTCTGTGTGTGTGTCTCTGTGTGTGTCAGGATGAGGATGATGATGAGGGTGGCGATGGTTCAGGAAGCGCCTGCCTGTCTCTGTGTGTGTCTCTGTGTGTGTCTCTGTGTCTCTGTGTGTGTCTCTGTGTGTGTGTGTGTCTGTGTGTGTGTCTCTGTGTGTGTCAGGATGATGATGATGAGGGTGGCGATGGTTCAGGAAGCGCCTGCCTGTCTCTGTGTGTGTCTCTGTGTGTGTCTCTGTGTCTGTGTGTGTGTCTCTGTGTGTGTCTCTGTGTGTCTCTGTGTCTGTGTGTGTGTCTCTGTGTGTGTCAGGATGATGATGATGAGGGTGGCGATGGTTCAGGAAGCGCCTGCCTGTCTCTGTGTGTGTCTCTGTGTGTGTCTCTGTGTGTGTCTGTGTGTGTCTCTGTGTCTGTGTGTGTGTCTCTGTGTGTGTCAGGATGAGGATGATGATGAGGGTGGCGATGGTTCAGGAAGCGCCTGCCTGTCTCTGTGTGTGTCTCTGTGTGTGTCTCTGTGTCTCTGTGTGTGTCTCTGTGTGTCTCTGTGTCTGTGTGTGTGTCTCTGTGTGTGTCAGGATGAGGATGATGATGAGGGTGGCGATGGTTCACGGCGGTCTCTGAGCGGAGCGAGCGGATTGACCGCATCAGATCGCTTCCGTAACGGAGTCGAAACCGCCCCCCCCCCCACACACCCCCCCCCCCCCCCCTCTGCCCCCCCCCCCCACACCCCCCCCCCCCCCCTTGCCCCCCCCCCCACACACCACCCCCCCCCACACACCCCCCCCCTTGCCCCCCCCCCCACACACACCCCCCTGCACCCCCCCACTCCCCCCCCCCCACCTTGCATCCCACCCACACAGACAGCCCTTGCACCCCCACACACACACACAAACTGACCCTGTCACCACGCACTCACCAATCCCAATCTCACACTCACTCAGCCACTCGCACACTCAGCCACTCGCACACTCAGCCACTCACTCAGCCACTCACTCAGCCACTCACTCAGCCACTCACTCAGCCACTCTCTCACTCACTCACCCACTCACTCATCCACTCACTCAGCCACTCTCTCACTCGCACACTCAGCCACTCACTCAGCCACTCACTCACTCATCCACTCACTCAGCCACTCTCTCACTCGCACACTCAGCCACTCACTCACTCACCCACTCACTCAGCCACTCACTCAGCCACTCACTCAGCCACTCACTCACCCACTCACTCACCCACTCACTCAGCCACTCACTCACCCACTCATCCACTCAATCATCCACTCACTCACACACTCATCCACTCACTCAGCCACTCACTCACCCACTCACTCACCCACTCACTCACCCACTCACTCACCCACCCACCCACCCACTCACTCACCCACCCACCCACTCACTCACTCACCCACTCACCCACTCACTCACTCACCCACCCACTCACTCACTCAGCCACTCACTCAGCCACTCAATCATCCACTCACTCACCCACTCACTCACCCACTCACTCACCCACTCACTCACCCACTCACTCACCCACTCACTCACCCACTCACTCACCCACCCACCCACCCACTCACTCACCCACCCACCCACCCACTCACTCACTCACCCACTCACCCACTCACTCACTCACCCACCCACTCACTCACTCACCCACCCACCCACTCACTCATCGCAATCACACCCAGATCATTCAACCATTACATTGCAACGTGCTTGACCAATAGGGAGCCATCCCTCCACTGAGACACAGATGCATCGATCAGCCCCCTCCCCACCTCCCCCCCCCCCCCTCGTCTCATTTTGTCTGCACCGGACGGATCTTACTCCGGCTATCGAAGGCTTCACGATCTACGCGGTCGAATCGACGTCAAATGAATGGTCGGAAGAAGCCAGCGGGCATCCGTGTCTCGCCCCAAAGGTTAACAAGGTGTGTCAGCATCCTCCTGTAGACCAGGCGAGGTAGTCAACATCTCACAGGGTCAGGGATCGAACCCACGACCTCCTGTAGACCAGGCGAGGTGGTCAACATCTCACAGGGTCTGGGATCGAACCCACGACCTCCTGTAGACCAGGCGAGGTAGTCAACATCTCACAGGGTCAGGGATCGAACCCACGACCTCCTGTAGACCAGGCGAGGTGGTCAACATCTCACAGGGTCTGGGATCGAACCCACGACCTCCTGTAGACCAGGCGAGGTAGTCAACATCTCACAGGGTCAGGGATCGAACCCACGACCTCCTGTGTACCAGGCGAGGTAGTCAACATCTCACAGGGTCTGGGATCGAACCCACGACCTCCTGTAGACCAGGCGAGGTAGTCAACATCTCCCAGGGTCCGGGATCGAACCCACGACCTCCTGTAGACCAGGCGAGGTAGTCAACATCTCCCAGGGTCCGGGATCGAACCCACGACCTCCTGTGTACCAGGCGAGGTAGTCAACATCTCCCAGGGTCAGGGATCGAACCCACGACCTCCTGTAGACCAGGCGAGGTAGTCAACATCTCACAGGGTCTGGGATCGAACCCACGACCTCCTGTAGACCAGGCGAGGTAGTCAACATCTCCCAGGGTCCGGGATCGAACCCACGACCTCCTGTAGACCAGGCGAGGTAGTCAACATCTCCCAGGGTCCGGGATCGATCCCACGACCTCCTGTAGACCAGGCGAGGTAGTCAACATCTCACAGGGTCTGGGATCGAACCCACGACCTCCTGTAGGCCAGGCGAGGTAGTCAACATCTCCCAGGGTCAGGGATCGAACCCACGACCTCCTGTGTACCAGGCGAGGTAGTCAACATTTCACAGGGTCAGGGATCGAACCCACGACCTCCTGTAGACCAGGCGAGGTAGTCAACATCTCACAGGGTCAGGGATCGAACCCACGACCTCCTGTGTACCAGGCGAGGTAGTCAACATCTCACAGGGTCAGGAATCGAACCCACGACCTCCTGTAGACCAGGCGAGGTAGTCAACATCTCCCAGGGTCTGGGATCGAACCCACGACCTCCTGTGGACCAGGCGAGGTAGTCAACATCTCACAGGGTCAGGGATCGAACCCACGACCTCCTGTGTACCAGGCGAGGTAGTCAACATTTCACAGGGTCAGGGATCGATCCCACGACCTCCTGTAGACCAGGCGAGGTAGTCAACATCTCACAGGGTCAGGGATCGAACCCACGACCTCCTGTGTACCAGGCGAGGTAGTCAACATCTCACAGGGTCAGGAATCGAACCCACGACCTCCTGTAGACCAGGCGAGGTAGTCAACATCTCCCAGGGTCTGGGATCGAACCCACGACCTCCTGTGGACCAGGCGAGGTAGTCAACATCTCACAGGGTCAGGGATCGAACCCACGACCTCCTGTGTACCAGGCGAGGTAGTCAACATCTCACAGGGTCTGGGATCGATCCCACGACCTCCTGTAGACCAGGCGAGGTAGTCAACATCTCCCAGGGTCAGGGATCGAACCCACGACCTCCTGTGTACCAGGCGAGGTAGTCAACATCTCCCAGGGTCAGGGATCGAACCCACGACCTCCTGTAGACCAGGCGAGGTAGTCAACATCTCCCAGGGTCTGGGATCGAACCCACGACCTCCTGTGGACCAGGCGAGGTAGTCAACATCTCACAGGGTCTGGGATCGAACCCACGACCTCCTGTGTACCAGGCGAGGTAGTCAACATCTCCCAGGGTCTGGGATCGAACCCACGACCTCCTGTGGACCAGGCGAGGTAGTCAACATCTCACAGGGTCAGGAATCGAACCCACGACCTCCTGTAGACCAGGCGAGGTAGTCAACATCTCACAGGGTCTGGGATCGAACCCACGACCTCCTGTAGACCAGGCGAGGTAGTCAACATCTCCCAGGGTCTGGGATCGAACCCACGACCTCCTGTGTACCAGGCGAGGTAGTCAACATCTCCCAGGGTCTGGGATCGAACCCACGACCTCCTGTGTACCAGGCGAGGTAGTCAACATCTCCCAGGGTCTGGGATCGAACCCACGACCTCCTGTGTACCAGGCGAGGTAGTCAACATCTCACAGGTTCTGGGATCGAACCCACGACCTCCTGTGTACCAGGCGAGGTAGTCAACATCTCACAGGGTCAGGGATCGAACCCACGACCTCCTGTGTACCAGGCGAGGTAGTCAACATCTCACAGGGTCAGGGATCGAACCCACGACCTCCTGTAGACCAGGCGAGGTAGTCAACATCTCACAGGGTCTGGGATCGAACCCACGACCTCCTGTAGACCAGGCGAGGTAGTCAACATCTCACAGGGTCAGGGATCGAACCCACGACCTCCTGTATACCAGGCGAGGTAGTCAACATCTCACAGGGTCTGGGATCGAACCCACGACCTCCTGTAGACCAGGCGAGGTAGTCAACATCTCACAGGGTCTGGGATCGAACCCACGACCTCCTGTAGACCAGGCGAGGTAGTCAACATCTCACAGGGTCAGGGATCGAACCCACGACCTCCTGTGGACCAGGCGAGGTAGTCAACATCTCACAGGGTCTGGGATAGAACCCACGACCTCCTGTAGACCAGGCGAGGTAGTCAACATCTCACAGGGTCAGGGATCGAACCCACGACCTCCTGTAGACCAGGCGAGGTAGTCAACATCTCACAGGGTCAGGAATCGAACCCACGACCTCCTGTAGACCAGGCGAGGTAGTCAACATCTCACAGGGTCAGGAATCGAACCCACGACCTCCTGTAGACCAGGCGAGGTAGTCAACATCTCCCAGGGTCAGGGATCGAACCCACGACCTCCTGTGTACCAGGCGAGGTAGTCAACATCTCCCAGGGTCAGGGATCGAACCCACGACCTCCTGTAGACCAGGCGAGGTAGTCAACATTTCACAGGGTCTGGGATCGAACCCACGACCTCCTGTAGACCAGGCGAGGTAGTCAACATCTCACAGGGTCTGGGATCGAACCCACGACTTCCTGTAGACCAGGCGAGGTAGTCAACATCTCACAGGGTCAAGGATCGAACCCACGACCTCCTGTGTACCAGGCGAGGTAGTCAACATCTCACAGGGTCTGGGATCGAACCCACGACTTCCTGTAGACCAGGCGAGGTAGTCAACATCTCACAGGGTCTGGGATCGAACCCACGACCTCCTGTGTACCAGGCGAGGTAGTCAACATGTCACAGGGTCTGGGATCGAACCCACGACCTCCTGTAGACCAGGCGAGGTAGTCAACATCTCCCAGGGTCAGGGATCGAACCCACGACCTCCTGTGTACCAGGCGAGGTAGTCAACATCTCCCAGGGTCAGGGATCGAACCCACGATCTCCTGTAGACCAGGCGAGGTAGTCAACATCTCCCAGGGTCTGGGATCGAACCCACGACCTCCTGTGTACCAGGCGAGGTAGTCAACATCTCCCAGGGTCTAGATCGAACCCACGACCTCCTGTGTACCAGGCGAGGTAGTCAACATCTCCCAGGGTCTGGGATCGAACCCACGACCTCCTGTGTACCAGGCGAGGTAGTCAACATCTCACAGGGTCAGGGATCGAACCCACGACCTCCTGTAGACCAGGCGAGGTAGTCAACATCTCACCACGGGGAGAACGAGATAGAGAGAGAGAGAGACGCAAACTCCAAATATACAGCAGTCGGTCAGGTTGACCAATAGGGAGCCATCCCTTTAACCGTACCTGGGCATCGATCAGCCTCCCCACTGTGTCTCAGAGGTCTTAAACGGGTTTTGATTCTTTACCCGTCCCCTTACCCGGCCGTACCCGTACCTTACCCACCCACTCACCCACTCACCAACCCACTCACTCACACACCCACCCACTCACCCACTCAACCACCCACTCACCCACCCACTCACTCACCCACCCACCCACTCACCCACCCACCCACTCACTCACCCACTCACCCACCCACCCACTCATCCACCCACCCACCCACTCACCCACCCACTCACTCACACACCCACCCACTCACCCACCCACTCATCCACCCACTCACCCACTCATCCACCCACTCACCCACTCACCCACTCACCCACCCACCCACCCACTCACCCACCCACTCACTCACACACCCACCCACCCACCCATCCACTCACCCATCCACCCACTCACCCATCCACCCACTCACCCACTCACCCACCCACCCACTCACTCACTCACCCACCCACTCACTCACTCACTCACCCACTCACTCACTCACCCACCCACTCACTCACTCACTCACCCACTCACTCACACACCCACCCACCCACCCACCCACTCACTCACCCACTCACTCACCCACCCACCCACTCACTCACTCACCCACCCGCCCACTCACTTACTCACTCACTCACCCACCCACCCACTCACTCACCCACCCACTCACTCACCCACCCACCCACCCACCCACTCACCCACCCACTCACTCACTCACTCACCCACCCACCCACTCACCCACCCACCCACTCACCCATCCACTCACCCACCCACTCACCCACCCACTCACCCACCCACTCACCCACCCACCCACCCACTCACCCACCCACCCACCCACTCACCCACCCACCCACTCACCCACCCACCCACCCACCCACTCACCCACCCACCCACCCACCCACTCACCCACCCACCCACCCACCCACCCACTCACCCACCCACCCACCCACTCACTCACCCACCCACTCACCCACCCACCCACCCACTCATCCACCGACTCACTCACCCACCCACTCACCCACTCACCCACCCACCCACCCACCCACTCACCCACTCATCCACCCACCCACTCATCCACCCACTCACCCACTCACCCACCCACCCACTCACTCACCCACCCACCCACTCACTCACCCACTTACCCACCCACTCACCCACCCACTCACCCACCCACTCACTCACCCACCTACCCACCCACTCACCCACCCACTCACCCACTCACTCACTCACCCACTCATCCACCCACCCACTCACACACCCACCCACTCACCAACTCAACCACCCACTCACCCACTCACCCACTCACCCACCCACCCACTCACCCACCCACCCACCCACCCACCCACTCACCCACCCACCCACCCACTCACCCACTCACCCACCCACTCACTCACCCACCCAATCACCCACCCACCCACTCACTCACCCACCCACCCACCCACCCACTCACCCACTCATCCACCCACCCACTCATCCACCCACTCACCCACTCACCCACCCACCCACTCACTCACCCACTCACCCACCCACTCACTCACCCACCTACCCACCCACTCACCCACCCACTCACCCACTCACTCAATCACCCACTCATCCACCCACTCACCCACTCACCCACCCACCCACTCACACACCCACCCACTCACCCACCCACTCACTCACCCACCTACCCACCCACTCACCCACTCACTCACTCACCCACTCATCCACCCACTCACCCACCCACTCACACACCCACCCACTCACCCACTCACCCACTCACCCACCCACTCACCCACTCACCCACCCACCCACCCACTCACCCACCCACTCACTCACTCACCCACCCACCCATCCACCCACTCACTCACCCACTCAACCACCCACTCACCCACCCACTCACCCACCCACTCACCCACCCATCCATAGCGCATTGACCGGGTCAATAAAGTGGTAGGCGTATTTCCTTTCTCTTTGCTTCTTTCGGTAATGTCACGTGGGTAGAAAATAAAATAACTCACGACGTTTCGGGCGCAACACAATCGACCTTCATCAGGTGATGAAGGTCGATTGGTGATGACGGTCGCTTGCGTTGCGCCCGAAACGTCGTGGCTGAGTGAGTGGATGGGTGAGTGAGTGAGTGGCTGAGTGAGTGGCTGAGTGAGTGGCTGAGTGAATGGATGAGTGAGTGGGTGAGTGAGTGAGTGAGTGGCTGAGTGACTTAGTAGATTATTGAGTGGCTGACTGAGTGGCTGAGTGAGTGGCTGAGTGAGTGGCTGAGTGAGTGGCTGAGTGAATGGATGAGTGAGTGGGTGAGTGAGTGAGTGAGTGGATGAGTGACTTAGTAGATTATTGAGTGGCTGAGTGTGCGAGTGAGTGAGTGGATGAGTGAGTGGCTGAGTGAATGGATGAGTGAGTGGGTGAGTGAGTGAGTGAGTGGCTGAGTGACTTAGTAGATTATTGAGTGGCTGAGTGAGTGGCTGAGTGAGTGGCTGAGTGAGTGGATGAGTGAGTGGGTGAGTGAATGGATGAGTGAGTGGGTGAGTGAGTGAGTGAGTGGCTGAGTGACTTAGTAGATTATTGAGTGGCTGACTGAGTGGCTGAGTGAGTGGCTGAGTGAGTGGATGAGTGAGTGGCTGAGTGAATGGATGAGTGAGTGGGTGAGTGAGTGAGTGAGTGGCTGAGTGACTTAGTAGATTATTGAGTGGCTGACTGAGTGGCTGAGTGAGTGGCTGAGTGAGTGGCTGAGTGAGTGGCTGAGTGAATGGATGAGTGAGTGGGTGAGTGAGTGAGTGAGTGGCTGAGTGACTTAGTAGATTATTGAGTGGCTGACTGAGTGGCTGAGTGAGTGGCTGAGTGAGTGGATGAGTGAGTGGATGAGTGAGTGAGTGGATGGGTGAGTGAGTGGATGAGTGAGTGAGTGGATGAGTGACTTAGTAGATTATTGAGTGGCTGAGTGGGCGAGTGAGTGAGTGGCTGAGTGAGTGGCTGAATGTGTGAGTGAGTGAGTGAGTGGCTGAGTGAGTGGCTGAATGTGTGAGTGAGTGAGTGAGTGGCTGAGTGAGTGGCTGAATGTGTGAGTGAATGAGTGAATGGCTGAGTGACTGAGTGGATGACTGAGTTGCTGTGTGCGAGTGAGTGAGTGGCTGAGTGAGTGAGTGGATGATGGAGTTGCTGAGTGACTGAGTGGCTGAGTGAGTGGCTGAGTGAGTGGATGAGTGAGTGGGTGAGTGAGTGGGTGAGTGAGTGGCTGAGTAACTTAGTAGATTATTGAGTGGCTGAGTGTGCGAGTGAGTGAGTGGCTGAGTGAGTGGCTGAGTGAGTGGCTGAGTGAGTGGATGAGTGAGTGGGTGAATGAGTGGCTGAGTGAGTGGGTGAGTGAGTGAGTGGCTGAGTGACTTAGTAGATTATTGAGTGGCTGAGTGTGCGAGTGAGTGAGTGGCTGAGTGAGTGGCTGAGTGAGTGGCTGAGTGAGTGGATGAATGAGTGGCTGAGTGAGTGAGTGAATGATTGAGTGGCTGAGTGAGTGAGTGAGTGGCTGAGTGACTTAGTAGATTATTGAGTGGCTGAGTGTGCGAGTGAGTGAGTGGCTGAGTGAGTGGCTGAGTGAGTGGATGAGTGAGTGAGTGGGTGAGTGAGTGAATGGCTGAGTGAGTGAGTGGACGATTGAGTGATTTAGTGGATGAGTGAGTGAGTGAGTGGCTGAGTGAGTGAGTGAGTGGCTGAGTGACTTAGTGGATGATTGACTGAGTGAGTGGCTGTGTGACTGAGTGGATGACTGAGTGAGTGAGTGGCTGAGTGAGTGAGTGGATGAGTGAGTGGGTGAGTGAGTAGGTGAGTGAGTGGCTGAGTGAGTGTCTGAGTGAGTGGCTGAGTGACTGAGTGGATGACTGAGTGAGTGAGTGAGTGGATGAGTGAGTGAGTGGGTGGCTGAGTGAGTGAGTGGATGAGTGAGTGGGTGAGTGAGTAGGTGAGTGAGTGGCTGAGTGAGTGTCTGAGTGAGTGGCTGAGTGACTGAGTGACTGAGTGTTTGAGTGAGTGAGTGGATGAGTGAGTGAGTGAGTGGATGAGTGAGTGAGTGTCTGAGTGAGTGAGTGGCTGAGTGACTGAGTGTCTGAGTGAGTGAGTGAGTGGACGACTGAGTGACTGAGTGACTGAGTGAGTGGCTGAGTGACTGAGTGAGTGACTGAGTGTCTGAGTGAGTGAGTGAGTGGACGACTGAGTGACTGACTGAGTGAATGAGTGTCTGAGTGACTGAGGATTCCCACAGTCACGAAAGTTTCCAATCAAAATTGACGTCGCTCCTGTTGCAATCATCCCCACACCTCCGTTGTAGCTGATGTGCACAGATTCTGGCCTCTGTGCAGGATCCAAACCTTTCCTGATCGGGTCTCCTCAAACCTCTTTCTCGGCGTGTCTGGCAATGGGGGGGGCCACGTTTGAATAATGATTCCCTTTGCCCGGACCTTACCCGGGCCAGTGAGAAGCCCCCTGTGTAGTTGTCACGGTTTGTGTGCGGGTACGGGTAGGGTACGGGTAGGGTACGGGTAGGGTACGGCCGGGTACGGGTATCGGGTACCCGTTTGCGACCCTGGTGCGGCCGGGTACGGGTAGGGTACGGGTAGGGTACAGGTAGGGTACGGGTACGGGTACGGGTAGGGTACGGGTATGGGTACGGGTAGGGTACGGGTAGGGTACGGGTAGGGTACAGGTACGGGTACGGGTAGGGTACGGGTAGGGTACGGGTAGGGTACGGGTATGGGTACGGGTAGGGTACGGGTACGGGTACGGGTAGGGTACGGGTATGGGTACGGGTAGGGTACGGGTAGGGTACGGGTAGGGTACAGGTACGGGTACGGGTAGGGTACGGGTATGGGTACGGGTAGGGTACGGGTAGGGTACGGGTAGGGTACAGGTACGGGTACGGGTAGGGTACGGGTATGGGTACGGGTACGGGTAGGGTACGGGTAGGGTACGGGTACGGGTACGGGTAGGGTACGGGTAGGGTACAGGTACGGGTACGGGTAGGGTACGGGTATGGGTACGGGTAGGGTACGGGTAGGGTACGGGTAGGGTACAGGTACGGGTACGGGTAGGGTACGGGTATGGGTACGGGTAGGGTACGGGTAGGGTACGGGTAGGGTACGGGTAGGGTACGGGTAGGGTACAGGTACGGGTACGGGTAGGGTACGGGTAGGGTACGGGTAGGGTACGGGTAGGGTACGGGTAGGGTACGGGTAGGGTACAGGTACGGGTACGGGTAGGGTACGGGTATGGGTACGGGTAGGGTACGGGTAGGGTACGGGTAGGGTACAGGTACGGGTACGGGTAGGGTACGGGTATGGGTACGGGTAGGGTACGGGTACGGGTACGGGTAGGGTACGGGTAGGGTACGGGTACGGGTAGGGTACGGGTAGGGTACGGGTACGGGTAGGGTACAGGTAGGGTACAGGTAGGGTACGGGTAGGGTACGGGTAGGGTAGGGTACGGGTAGGGTACGGGTACAGGTAGGGTACGGGTAGGGTACGGGTAGGGTACGGTACGGGTACGGGTAGGGTACGGGTAGGGTACGGGTACGGGTAGGGTACGGGTACGGGTACGGGTAGGGTACGGGTAGGGTACGGGTAGGGCACGGGTACGGGTAGGGTAGGGTAGGGCACGGGTACGGGTAGGGTACGGGTAGGGTACGGGTAGGGTAGGGTACGGGTAGGGTATGGGTAGGGTACGGGTAGGGTACGGGTAGGGTAGGGTACGGGTAGGGTATGGGTACGGGTACGGGTAGGGTACGGGTACGGTACGGGTAGGGTACGGGTAGGGCACGGGTACGGGTAGGGTAGGGTAGGGCACGGGTACGGGTAGGGTACGGGTAGGGTACGGGTACGGGTACGGGTAGGGTACGGGTAGGGTACGGGTACGGGTAGGGTACGGGTACGGGTACGGTAGGGTAGGGTACGGGTAGGGTACGGGTACGGGTAGGGTAGGGTAGGGTACGGGTAGGGTATGGGTACGGTACGGGTAGGGTACGGGTAATGTACGGGTAGGGTACGGGTAGGGTACGGGTAGGGTAGGGTAGGGCACGGGTAGGGCACGGGTAGGGTACGGGTAGGGTACGGGTAGGGTACGGGTAGGGTACGGGTAGGGTACGGTACGGGTACGGGTAGGGTACGGGTAGGGTACGGGTAGGGTACGGGTAGGGTACGGGTAGGGTACGGGTAGGGTAGGGTACGGGTAGGGTACGGGTAGGGCACGGGTAGGGTACGGGTACGGGTACGGGTAGGGTAGGGTACGGGTACGGTACGGGTAGGGTAGGGTACGGGTAGGGTACGGGTACGGGTACGGGTAGGGTAGGGTACGGGTAGGGTAGGGTACGGGTAGGGTACGGGTAGGGTAGGGTACGGGTAGGGTAGGGTACGGGTAGGGTACGGGTAGGGTACGGGTACGGGTACGGGTAGGGTACGGGTAGGGTACGGGTAGGGTACGGGTAGGGTACGGGTAGGGTACGGGTACGGGTACGGGTAGGGTAGGGTACGGGTACGGGTACGGGTAGGGTACGGGTAGGGTACGGGTAGGGTACGGGTAGGGTACGGGTAGGGTACGGGTAGGGTAGGGTACGGGTAGGGTAGGGTACGGGTAGGGTACGGGTAGGGTACGGGTAGGGTACGGGTAGGGTACGGGTAGGGTAGGGTACGGGTAGGGTAGGGTACGGGTAGGGTACGGGTAGGGTACGGGTAGGGTACGGGTAGGGTACGGGTAGGGTAGGGTACGGGTAGGGTAGGGTACGGGTAGGGTACGGGTACGGGTACGGGTAGGGTACGGGTAGGGTACGGGTACGGGTAGGGTACGGGTAGGGTACGGGTAGGGTAGGGTACGGGTAGGGTACGGGTAGGGTACGGGTAGGGTACGGGTACAGGTAGGGTACGGGTAGGGTACGGGTAGAGTACGGGTAGGGTACGGGTAGGGTACGGGTAGAGTACGGGTAGGGTACGGGTAGGGTACGGGTAGGGTACGGGTAGGGTACGGGTAGGGTACGGGTAGGGTACGGGTACGGGTAGGGTACGGGTAGAGTACGGGTAGGGTAGGGGTAGGGTACGGGTACAGGTAGGGTACGGGTAGGGTACGGGTAGGGTACGGGTAGAGTACGGGTACAGGTAGGGTACGGGTAGGGTACGGGTAGGGTACGGGTAGAGTACGGGTAGGGTACGGGTAGGGTACGGGTACAGGTAGGGTACGGGTACGGGTAGGGTACGGGTAGGGTACGGGTACAGGTAGGGTACGGGTAGGGTACGGGTAGGGTACGGGTAGGGTACGGGTAGGGTAGGGGTAGGGTACGGGTACGGGTAGGGTAGGGTAGGGGTAGGGTACGGGTACGGGTAGGGTAGGGTACGGGTAGGGTACGGGTATGGTATGGGTACGGGTAGGGTACGGGTAGGGTAGGGTACGGGTAGGGTAGGGTACGGGTAGGGTACGGGTACAGGTAGGGTACGGGTACGGGTAGGGTACGGGTAGGGTACGGGTAGGGTAGGGTACGGGTAGGGTACGGGTAGGGTACGGGTACGGGTAGGGTACGGGTAGGGTACGGGTAGGGTAGGGTACGGGTAGGGTAGGGTACGGGTAGGGTACGGGTAGGGTAGGGTACGGGTAGGGTACGGGTAGGGTACGGGTAGGGTACGGGTATGGTATGGGTACGGGTAGGGTACGGGTAGGGTACGGGTAGGGTACGGGTACAGGTAGGGTACGGGTACGGGTAGGGTACGGGTAGAGTACGGGTAGGGTACGGGTAGGGTACGGGTAGGGTACGGGTAGGGTACGGGTACGGGTAGGGTACGGGTAGGGTACGGGTAGGGTACGGGTACGGGTAGGGTACGGGTAGGGTACGGGTAGGGTACGGGTAGGGTACGGGTAGGGTACGGGTAGGGTAGGGTACGGGTAGGGTACGGGTAGGGTACGGGTAGGGTACGGGTAGGGTAGGGTACGGGTAGGGCACGGGTACGGGTAGGGTACGGGTAGGGTACGGGTAGGGTACGGGTAGGGTACGGGTAGAGTACGGGTAGGGTAGGGTACGGGTAGGGTACGGGTAGGGTACGGGTAGGGTACGGGTAGGGTACGGGTAGGGTAGGGTACGGGTAGGGCACGGGTACGGGTAGGGTACGGGTAGGGTACGGGTAGGGTACGGGTAGAGTACGGGTAGGGTAGGGTACGGGTAGGGTACGGGTAGGGTACGGGTACAGGTAATGTACGGGTAGGGTACGGGTAGGGTACGGGTAGGGTACGGGTAGGGTACGGGTAGGGTACGGGTAGGGTACGGGTAGGGCACGGGTAGGGTAGGGTAGGGTAGGGTACGGGTAGGGTAGGGTAGGGTACGGGTAGGGTAGGGTACGGGTAGGGTACGGGTAGGGTACGGGTAGGGTAGGGTACGGGTAGGGTACGGGTAGGGTACGGGTAGGGTACGGGTACAGTACGGGTAGGGTAGGGTACGGGTAGGGTACGGGTAGGGCACGGGTAGGGTAGGGTACGGGTAGGGTAGGGTACGGGTAGGGCACGGGTAGGGTACGGGTAGGGTAGGGTACGGGTAGGGCACGGGTAGGGTACGGGTAGGGTAGGGTACGGGTAGGGTACGGGTAGGGTAGGGTACGGGTAGGGTACGGGTAGGGTACGGGTAGGGTAGGGTACGGGTAGGGTACGGGTAGGGTAGGGGTAGGGTAGGGTACGGGTAGGGTACGGGTAGGGTAGGGTACGGGTAGGGTACGGGTAGGGTACGGGTAGGGTAGGGTACGGGTAGGGTACGGGTAGGGTAGGGTACGGGTAGGGTACGGGTAGGGTACGGGTAGGGTAGGGTACGGGTAGGGTACGGGTAGGGTAGGGGTAGGGTAGGGTACGGGTAGGGTACGGGTAGGGTAGGGTACGGGTAGGGTACGGGTAGGGTACGGGTACGGGTAGGGTACGGGTAGGGTAGGGTACGGGTAGGGTAGGGTACGGGTAGGGTACGGGTACGGTACGGGTAGGGTACGGGTAGGGTACGGGTAGGGTACGGGTACGGGTAGGGTACGGGTAGGGCACGGGTAGGGTACGGGTAGGGTACGGGTAGGGTACGGGTAGGGTAGGGTACGGGTAGGGTACGGGTAGGGTACGGGTCCTTCCCAGCTCTCAGATTCCGGCTAAGTAAACCCAAAGGCAAAGATGTCCCGTATAGCCACAGCGAGGCCGTAGGGGCAAGTGCTGTCACGAGTTAGCAAGGCAAACCGCGTGCGTGTCTCCCCGTGCACTACACGGCAAAATACGGGCAACTTTGATCTCCTTGGTTCTTTCGGTATAAAGTCATCAAGTAGAAGGGAAATAATAAAATAATAAAAATAAAAGATAATAAAATATAAAAAACATAATGAAAATAAAACAATAAAATCATTTTATTATTTTTCGATGTAAAGCTTTCGTGACTGCAGGGATTCATCTCCTTGGTTCTTTCGGTAAAGTCGTCAAGTAGAAGGGAATTCTCACGACGTTTCGGCCACAACGCAAGCAGCCGTTCTCAGGTGAAGAACACACTACTACACACACATAGCTACACACACAGCTACACACACACACATAGACACACACACATAGCTACACACACAGACACACACAGCTACACACACATAGCTCCACACAGCTACACACACACACATAGACACACACACATAGCTACACACACAGACACACACAGCTACACACACACATACACACAGACACACACAGACACACACAGAGACATACACACAGAGACACACACACATAGCTACACACACAGACACACACAGCTACACACACACATACACACAGACACACACAGACACACACAGAGACATACACACAGAGACACACACACAGAAACACGCACACAGACACACACACAAACACACACACACAGCTACACACACACAGACACGCAGCTACACACACACAGACACACACAGAGACATACACACAGAGACACACACAAACAGCTACACACACACTACTACACACACACTACTACACACAGACACACACACGCAGCTACACACACACACAGACACACACAGCTACACACACACAGACACACACACACAGCTACACACACACACACACAGCTACACACACACACACACAGCTACACACACACAGACACACACACACAGCTACACACACACAGACACACACACACAGCTACACAGACACACACACACAGCTACACACACACAGACACACACACTACTACACACACAGCTACACACACACAGACACACACACACAGACACACACAGCTACACACACACAGACACACACACTACTACACACAGACACACACACACGCAGCTACACACACAGACAGACACACACAGACACAACCTAACAAACACACACAGACACACCTACAAACCTACACACACCTACAGACACACACACACCTACACACACAGACACACAAACACACACACAGACACAACCTAACACACACACAGGCCGCTATGTCCGCATACCAATAGGAATGGAGACTTGCACTCCGTACGTGTCTCTCTCTCTGATGCCCTCTAGGGTTCTCTTGACACACACAGACACACACACACACACAGATACACAGACACACACACACAGACACACACACACAGACACACACACCTATACACACACAGACACACACACACACAGACACACAGACAGACACAGACACACACACACATACACACACACACACATACATACAAACACACACACATAGCTACACACAGACACACAGACCTACACACACACACACAGCTACACACACACACACAGCTACACACACACACAGCTACACACACACAGACACACACACTACTACACACACACACTACTACACACACACACACACACTACTACACACAGACACACACACACACAGCTACACACACACACACACACAAACACACACACACAAACACAACCTACACACACCTACAGACACACACACAGACACACACAGAGCTACACACACGGACACACACACAGACACACACAGATACACAGATACACACAGACACACACACTACTACACACACACCTACACAAACACACACACAGCTACACACACACACAGACACACACACAGACACAACCTAAAACACACACAGGCCGCGATGTCCGCATACCAATAGGAATGGAGACTTGCACTCCGTACGTCTCTCTCTCTCTCTGATGCCCTCTGGGATTCTCGTAACAGACACAGACACACACACTACTACACACACAGATACACAGACACACAGACACACACACACAGCTACACACACACACCTACACACACACCTACACAAACACACACACACACACAGATACACACAGACACACAGACACACACACACAGCTACGCAGACAAACACACAGACACACACACACCTACACACACACAGCTACACAGACACACCTACACACTACTACACACACACCTATACACACACAGACACACACAGACACACACAGACACACACAGACACAACCTAACACACACACACAGACACACACACACCTATACACACACAGGCACACACAGACAAACAGACACACCTACACACACACATACACACCTACACACACACACAGACACACAGACACACCTACACACACACACACAAACACACACACACAGACACACACACAGACACAACCTAAAACACACACAGGCCGCGATGTCCGCATACCAATAGGAATGGAGACTTGCACTCCGCACGTCTCTCTCTCTCTGATGCCCTCTAGGGTTCTCGTAACAGACACAGACACACAGACACACACACACACCTACACACACACACAAACACACCTACACACACACACACACACCTACACACACACACAGACACACACACACACAGACACACACACACAGACACACACACACACAGACACACACACACACACCTACACACACACACAAACACACCTACACACACACACACACCTACACACACACACAAACACACCTACACACACACACACACACCTACACACACACAGCTACACACACACACACAAACACACACACACAGACACACACACAGACACACACACAGACACACACACAGGCCGCTATGTCCGCATACCAATAGGAATGGAGACTTGCACTCCGTACGTCTCTCTCTCTGATGCCCTCTAGGGTTCTCGTAACAGACACAGACACACAGACACACACACACACACCTACACACACACACACACACCTACACACACACACACACACAGACAAACACACACACACAGACACACACACAGACACACACACAGACACACACACAGGCCGCTATGTCCGCATACCAATAGGAATGGAGACTTGCACTCCGTACGTCTCTTTCTCTGATGCCCTCTGGGGTTCTCGTAACAGACTAGCAAGGTGACATTCGGCACTCAGGTAGGTGACAGGAAACACGAAGAACAGAGGGACGTGCATTTATATTTTGTCTACATTCTATCAATCTTTCTATCTGTGTGTGTCTACACTATACACTACACTATACACTACACTACTGTACACTACACTATACACTACACTATACACTACTACACTATACACTACTACACTAAACACTACACTACTACACACTACACTATACACTACTGTACACTACACTGTACACTACACTATACACTACACTACACAATACTACACTATACACTACACTATACAATACACTAAACTACTACACACTACACTATACACTACACTATACACTACACTACTACACACTACACTATACACTAAACTACTACACACTACACTACTATACACTACACTACTATACACTACTATACTATACACTACTATACACCATACACTACTATACACTACACTATACACTACACTATACACTACTACACTATACACTACACTATACACTACACTATACACTATAAACAGAACAAACCTCTATTGCGAAACAAGGGTAAGTCGCAAGACCACTCACTCACTTACTCACTCACTCACTCACCCACTCACTCACTCACTCACCCACCCACTCACTCACTCACTCACCCACTCACTCACTCACCCACTCACTCACTCACTCACTCACCCACCCACTCACTCACTCACCCACCCACTCACTCACTCACTCACCCACTCACTCACTCACCCACTCACCCACTCACTCACTTACTCACTCACTCACTCACCCACTCACTCACTCACTCACTTACTCACTCACTCACCCACCCACCCACTCACTCACTCATTCACTCACCCACTCACACACGCACCCACCCACTCACCAACCCACTCACCGACTCACTCACTCACCCACCCACTCACTCACTCACCCACTCACTCACACACTCACCCACCCACACACTCACTCACACACGCACCCACCCACTCACTCACTCACCCACTCACCCACCTTCCTAATCACTCACTCACCCACTCACTCACTTACTCACCCACCCACCCACTCACTCACTCACTCACCCACCCACTCACTCACCTACCCACTCACTCACCCACCCACCCACCCACCCACTCACTCACTCACCCACCCACCCACTCACTCACCCACCTACCCACTCACTCACTCATTCATCCACTCACCCACTCACCCACCCACCCACTCACTCACTCACCCACCCACCCACCCACTCACCCACCCACTCACCGACTCACTCACTCACCCACCCACTCACTCACACACTCACCCACCCACACACTCACTCACACACGCACCCACCCACTCACCGACTCACTCACTCACCCACCCACTCACTCACTCACCCACTCACCCACCTTCCTAATCACTCACTCACCCACTCACTCACACACTCACCCACCTACACACTCACTGACACACGCACCCACCCACTCACCCACTCACTCACCCACTCACCCACTCACCCACTCACCCACTCACCCACTCACCCACTCACCCACCCACCCACCCAACCACTCACCCACCCACTCACCCACTCACCGACTCATTCACCCACCCACACACTCACAGACCCACCCACACACTCACTCACACACTCACCCACCCACACACTCACCCACCCACACACACACACACTTACCCACACACTCACTCACCCACTCACTCACACACTCACTCACCCACCCACCCACCTACCTATTCACCCACTCACTCACTCACTCACCCACCCACTCACTCACTCACTCACCCACCCACTCACTCACTCACCCACCCACCCACCTACCTACTCACCCACTCACTCACTCACCCACACACACACTTACCCACCCACTCACTCACCCACTCACTCACCCACCCACCTACCTACTCACCCACTCACTCACTCACGCTTCCGTATAATTTCCGTCTAATCTCAAGCTTCGTGCATAATCAATAGCTATTCACACTAACGCTCGATTCTAACACACACACACAGACACATACACACACAGACACATACACACAGAGACACACACACACAGAGACACACACACACAGACACATACACACACAGATACACAGACACATACACACACAGATACACAGACACATACACACACACACACACAGATACACACACAGATACACACAGATACACACAGACAGATACACACAGACACACACACACAGATACACACAGACACATACATACACATACATACACAGACATACACACAGATACATACACACATACACACAGATACACACAGATACATACACATACACATACAGATACATACACACAGATACATACACACAAACACACATACACACAGATACATACACACAGATACATACACACAAACGCACATAGACACACAGACACATACACACGTACACACAGACACATACAAACACATACCCACGTACACACAGATACATACAGACACATACCCACGTACACACAGATACATACATATACATACACACAGATACATACAGACACCTACACACGTACACACAGATACATACAGACACATACACACACGTACACACAGATACATACAGACACATACACACACGTACACACAGACACATACACACACGTACACACACGTACACACAGACACATACATACACGTACACACAGATACATACAGACACCTACACACGTACACACAGATACATACAGACACACATACACACACGTACACACACGTACACACAGATACATACACTCACGTACACACAGGTACATACAGACACATACAGACACATGCACACGTACATACAGACACTTACAGACACAGACACACAGGTGCATACAGACACACACACACGTACACACAGATACATACAGACACATACACACAGACATACACATACATACAGACAGATACACACAGATACATACAGACACATACACACAGACATACACATACATACAGACAGATACACACAGATACATACAGACACATACAGATACATACAGACACATACACACGTACACACACAGATACATACACACAGACATACACATACATACAGACAGATACACACAGATACATACAGACACATACAGATACATACAGACACATACACACGTACACACACAGATACATACACACAGACATACACATACATACAGACAGATACACACAGATACATACAGACACATACAGACACATACAGACACACACACACGTACACACAGATACATACAGACACATACACACAGACATACACATACATACAGACACATACACACAGACATACACATACATACAGACAGATACACACAGACACATACAGACACATACAGATACATACAGACACATACAGACGTACACACAGATACATACAGACACATACACACAGACATACACATACATACAGACAGATACACACAGATACATACAGACACATACAGACACATACACACGTACACACAGATACATACAGACACATACACCCACGTACACACAGATACATACATATACATACACACGTACACACACAGACACCTACACACAGATACATACAGACACATACACACAGACACAGTATACATACACACGTATACATACACACAGATACATACAGACACATTCACACACAGACACACACACACGTATACACACAGATACATACACACAGATACACACACACAGATACATACACACAAACGCACACAGACACATACAGACACATACATGCACATGTACACACAGATACATACAGACACATACACACGTACACACACAGACACAGAGTTGCATCTATACAGACGGACACACAGATACATTTAGATACATACACACAGATACATACACACATACACACACAGACACATACACACGTTCTTACCGATAGCTACATATATACACACACTTCTATACACACATATACATTTACACACACAGACACACAGATACACACAGATACATACAGACACACACAGACACATACACACAGATACATACAGACACACAGATACATACACACAGATACACACAGAGATACAGACACACAGATACACACAGATACATACACAGAGATACAGACACACAGATACACACAGATACACACAGATACATACACACAGATACACACAGAGATACAGACACACAGATACACACAGATACACACAGATACATACACACAGATACACACAGAGATACACACAGATACACACAGATACATACAGATACATACACACAGATACACACAGAGATACAGACACACAGATACACACAGATACATACAGATACATACACACAGATACACACAGAGATACAGACACACAGATACACACAGATACATACAGATACATACAGATACATACAGATACATACACACAGATACACACAGAGATACAGACACACAGATACACACAGATACACACAGAGATACAGACACACAGATACACACAGATACACACAGATACATACACACAGATACACACAGAGATACAGACACACAGATACACACAGATACATACAGATACATACACACAGATACACACAGAGATACAGACACACAGATACACACAGATACATACAGAGATACAGACACACAGATACACACAGATACATACACACAGATACACACAGACACATACAGATACATACAGAGATACAGACACACAGATACACACAGATACATACAGATACATACAGATACATACAGATACATACACACAGATACACACAGAGATACAGACACACAGATACACACAGACACATACAGATACATACAGAGATACAGACACACAGATACATACAGATACATACACACAGATACACACAGAGATACATACACACAGATACACACAGAGATACATACACACAGATACACACAGATACATACACACAGATACATACAGAGATACATACACACAGATACACACAGATACATACAGATACATACACACAGATACACACAGAGATACATACACACAGATACACACAGATACATACACACAGATACATACAGAGATACATACACACAGATACACACAGATACATACAGATACATACACACAGATACATACAGACACGTACACACAGATACATACAGACACATACACACGTACACACACACACACAGAGTTGCATCTATACAGACGGACACACAGATACATTTAGATACATACACACAGATACATACAGACACACACACAGATACATACACACAGATACATACAGACACACACACAGATACATACACACAGATACATACACACATACACACACAGACACATACACACGTTCTTACCGATAGCTACATATATACACACACTTCGATACACACATATACATTTACACACACAGACACACAGATACACACAGAGATACATACACACAGATACACACAGAGATACATACACACAGATACACACAGAGATACATACACACAGATACATACACACAGATACATACAGACACACACACACACAGATACATACACACAGACACATACACACAGACACATACACACAGATACATACAGATACACACACACACAGATACATACACACAGATACATACACACAGATACACACACAGATACATACAGACACACACAGACACACAGATACATACACACGTACACATACAGACAGACACATACACACATACAGACACACACAGATACATACAGACACACACAGAGACACAGAGTTGCATCTATACAGGCGGACACACAGATACACACAGATACATACAGATACATACACACAGATACATACAGAGATACAGACACACAGATACACACAGATACATACAGATACATACACACAGATACATTTAGATACATACACGCAGATACATACACACATACACACATACACCTACATATAGATACATATAGATACATATAGATACATATACAGATACACCTACATACCGATACATGCACACACACAAAGATATAGATACATACACACACATACACACATACACCTACATACACACACATACACCTACATACCGATACATGCACACAGACACATGCACACAGACACACACACATACACCTACATATAGATACATATATATACATATACAGATACATATATATATATACATATATATACATATATATACATATAGATACATATACAGATACATATATATACATATAGATACATACAGATACATATAGATACATATATATATACATATATATACATATAGATACATATATATATACATATAGATACATATATATATATATACATATAGATACATATACAGATACATACACACACAGATACACACAGACACACACAGACACACACAGACACATACACACACATATACATACAGACACAGACACATACACACACATATACATACAGACACAGATACATACACACACATATACAAACACACAAACACACACACACACAAACACACATACACACACACATATACATACACACACACAAACACACACACACACAAACACACACACACACAAACACATACACACATACACACACACATAGATACATACACATACATACACACAAACGCACAAACGCACATACACACAGACACACATATACATACACACACACACACACATACACACACACACATAGATGCACACACACACACATAGATACATACAGATACATACACATAGATATATACACACACATACATATACATACACATAGAAACACACACATACACATACCGATACACAGATGCAAATACACAGATATACATTTAGATACATACACACAGATACATACAGACACATACACACATACGTACACACATAGATGCATACACACACATAGATACATACACACACACACACACAGATACATACAGATACATACACATAGATACATACACACATATACATACACACATATACATACACATAGAAACACACACATAGATACATACACACAGATACATAGATGCATAAACACAGATATACATTTAGATACATACACACAGATACATACAGACACATACACACACATAGATACACGCACAGACACATACACACAGATACATACACACAGATACATACAGACACATACACACACATAGATACACGCACAGACACATACACACAGATACATACACACAGATACACACACATACATAGATAGATACATACAGATACATACACATAGATATATACACACAGATACACACACACATAGATACATACACACACACACAGATACACAGATACATACACACAGATACACACACAGACATACACACACATACATAGATAGATACATACAGATACATACACATAGATATATACACACAGATACACACACACTGATACATACACACACACACACATAGATACATACAGATACATACACATAGATATATACACACACATACATATACATACACATAGAAACACACACATACACATACCGATACATAGATGCAAATACACAGATATACATTTAGATACATACACACAGATACATACAGACACATACACACACATAGATACACACACAGACACATACACACAGATACATACAGACACATACACACACATAGATACACGCACAGACACATACACACAGATACATACACACAGATACACACACAGACATACACACACATACATAGATAGATACATACAGATACATACACATAGATATATACACACAGATACACACACACATAGATACATACACACACACACAGATACATACACACATACATAGACACATACACACATACAAACATACATACAGACACATACACACATACAAACATACATACAGACACATACACACATACAAACATACATACAGACACATACACACAGATACATACAGACACATACATACACCCACGTACACACAGATACATACAGACACATACACACACATACAGACACATACACACAGATACATACACACAGATACATACACACAGATACATACAGACACATACACATACAGATACATACAGACACATACACACAGATACATACAGCCACGTACACACAGATACATACAGACACATACAGACACATACACACAGATACATACACACAGATACATACACACAGATACATACAGACACATACACATACAGATACATATAGACACAGATACATACAGACACATACACACATATACATACAGACACATACATACAGACACATACACACAGATACATACACACAGATACATACACACAGATACATACACATACAGATACATACAGACACATACACACATATACATACAGACACATACACACAGACACATACACACAGATACATACACACAGACACATACACACAGATACATACATACAGCCACGTACACACAGATACATACAGACACATACACACAGATACATACACACAGATACATACAGACACATACACATACAGATACATATAGACACAGATACATACAGACACATACACACATATACATACACACAGATACATACAGACACATACACACAGATACATACGGACACATACAGATACATATAGACACATACACACAGACAGATACATATAGACACAGATACATACAGACACATACACACGTACGCACAGATACATACAGATACATACAGACACAAACACACATAATCAACGATTTTTGGGTTTAGATCGCGTTATTTATAAATGTGTCGTAACCCTCCACCACCCGACACGGCCAATCAGTAAAAAAAGTGTCACGTTGACAAAAGACAAATAGTTCACTGCTTTAGCCCACCGGTGTGTTGAAGCGTGAAACCACAACATTTACAATTTGAGTACGACGTTTCGCTGGTAATTGCATCCAGCATCATCGGGCAATTCGCCAGAATGGTGAGGCTCTGCTGTGTCTCCCGTTCTTATATAGAGCAGCAGCAGGGTGACGTCATCATTAACTCATTAACTCATCAGGTGCAAAGATTTGAGGGGGGGGGTTATTGTAATTATATACTTGATTAGTAATAAGGCTATTGTTACGATGCGAGTTGTAGATTAGTAATCATTTGGAATGTGTTCTATTGTGATTATGCTACATTAATAATCAGTTAGTGCTTGTTTCCCTTATAAGGAATTGTAATGCATCTTATTTAATAATACGCTTCCAGGCCGCACTAAGCCTGTAGCTGTCTGAGCGATTAAAGTTATTTCTGTTTCTCTCAATCTCAATGGATTCTCTAATTAGTCTTTGCCAGTAGTAACTAGTTTTACACAACACTTCAACGTTGTCAAAATCAATTGAGTGTCCCTGTTGACAAGCATGTTCTGCCACTGCCGACAGTTGTGTTTGCGATAGTTTAATATTTCTCTGGTGTTCTTTTAGTCTTACACTAACGTTACGCCCTGTCTGTCCAATATAGCATCTGCCACATACACAATTAATCCGATATACACCTTCTGTTGATAATTTAGGTAATTCGTCTTTAGTGCACGTTACTAATTGTTGAATTTTGTGTACTGTACCAAATCTTACTGTAATGTTTTGCTTTTGCAAAACACGGGCTAATTTGTCAGTTACTCCTGAGATAAATGGTATTTTTATTGTTTTAATAATCTGATCGCTTTCAGCAGTGTTGCTTTGCGATCGTGATTTGGCATTTAGTGCTCTGTTAATTTGAGCATTATTGTAGCCATTCTGTCTTAGTGCTTCTTTAACATGTTTAATCTCTCTCACTAGACTTTCATCATCTGACACTGTTTTATGATGAAAGTCTAGTGAGAGAGATTAAACATGTTAAAGAAGCACTAAGACAGAATGGCTACAATAATGCTCAAATTAACAGAGCACTAAATGCCAAATCACGATCGCAAAGCAACACTGCTGAAAGCGATCAGATTATTAAAACAATAAAAATACCATTTATCTCAGGAGTAACTGACAAATTAGCCCGTGTTTTGCAAAAGCAAAACATTACAGTAAGATTTGGTACAGTACACAAAATTCAACAATTAGTAACGTGCACTAAAGACGAATTACCTAAATTATCAACAGAAGGTGTATATCGGATTAATTGTGTATGTGGCAGATGCTATATTGGACAGACAGGGCGTAACGTTAGTGTAAGACTAAAAGAACACCAGAGAAATATTAAACTATCGCAAACACAACTGTCGGCAGTGGCAGAACATGCTTGTCAACAGGGACACTCAATTGATTTTGACAACGTTGAAGTGTTGTGTAAAACTAGTTACTACTGGCAAAGACTAATTAGAGAATCCATTGAGATTGAGAGAAACAGAAATAACTTTAATCGCTCAGACAGCTACAGGCTTAGTGCGGCCTGGAAGCGTATTATTAAATAAGATGCATTACAATTCCTTATAAGGGAAACAAGCACTAACTGATTATTAATGTAGCATAATCACAATAGAACACATTCCAAATGATTACTAATCTACAACTCGCATCGTAACAATAGCCTTATTACTAATCAAGTATATAATTACAATAACCCCCCCCCTCAAATCTTTGCACCTGATGAGTTAATGAGTTAATGATGACGTCACCCTGCTGCTGCTCTATATAAGAACGGGAGACACAGCAGAGCCTCACCATTCTGGCGAATTGCCCGATGATGCTGGATGCAATTACCAGCGAAACGTCGTACTCAAATTGTAAATGTTGTGGTTTCACGCTTCAACACACCGGTGGGCTAAAGCAGTGAACTATTTGTCTTTTGTCAACGTGACACTTTTTTTTTACTGATTGGCCGTGTCGGGTGGTGGAGGGTTACGACACATTTATAAATAACGCGATCTAAACCCAAAAATCGTTGATTATGAACAATATTGGTCGCGAAAGCCTACGTGTTAAACTGACAAACACACATATACATACAGACACATACACACAGGTACATACAGAGACATACACACATACACAGACACATACACACATAATTACAGACAGACAGACACATACACACATAATTACAGACAGACAGACACATACACACATAACTACAGACAGACACATACACACAGATACATACAGACACACACAGATACATACAGGCACACACACACAGACACACGCACACAGACACACGCACACAGACACACACGCAGACACAAACACACACACACAGATAAAGACACACACACAGACAAAGACGCACACACAGACACACACACAGACACACACGCAGACACAAAGACACACACAGATAAAGACACACACACAGACAAAGACACACACACAGACACGCACACAGACACACACACAGACACACACAGACAGACACACAGACAGACACACAGACACACACACAAACACACAAACACACACACACACACACACAGACACACCCACACAAACACAGACACAAACACTTACACATACACACACAAACACACACACACAGACACACACAGACAAACACACACAGACACAAAGACACACACACAAACACACAGACACAAACACAGACACACACAGACACACAGACACTCACACATACAAACACACACACACAGACACACACAAACACACACACAGACACACACAGACAAACACACACACACACACAAACACACACACACAAACACACACACAGACACACCCACACTAACACACACACAGACACACACAGACACACACAGACAAACACACACACAAACACAAAGACACACACACAAACACACAAACACACACAGACACACACACAAACACAGACACACACAGACACTCACACACACTCACACATACAAACACACACACAAACACACAAACACACAAACACACACACAGACACACAGACACACACACAGACACACACACACACACACAGACACACACACAAACACAAAGACACTCACACACAGACACACACACACACACAGACACATATAGACACATACATATAGACACATACACACATACAGATACATACAGACACAGATACATACAGACACATACAGACACAAACACACATATACATACAGACACACACAGATACATACAGGCACACACACACAGACACACGCACACAGACACACGCACACAGACACACACGCAGACACAAACACACACACACAGATAAAGACACACACACAGACAAAGACGCACACACAGACACACACACAGACACACACACAGACACACACACAGACACACACACAGACACACACGCAGACACAGATAAAGACACACACACAGACAAAGACACACACACAGACACAGACACACACACAGACACACATACAAAGACACGCACACAGACACACACACAGACACACAGACAGACACACAAACACACACACACACAGACACACACACACACAGACACACCCACACAAACACAGACACAAACACTTACACATACAAACACACACACAAACACACACACACAAACACAGACAAACACACACAGACACAAAGACACACACACAAACACACAGACACACACACAGACACACACAGACAAACACACACACTCACACATACAAACACACACACACAGACACACACAAACACACACACAGACACACACAGACAAACACACACACACACACAAACACACACAGACAAACACACACAAACACAAAGACACAGACACACCCACACTAACACACACACAGACACACACAGACACACACAGACAAACACACACAAACACAAAGACACACACACAAACACAAAGACACACACACAAACACACAAACACACACAGACACACACACAAACACAGACACACTCACACATACAAACACACACACAAACACACAAACACACAAACACACAAACACACACAGACACACAGACACACAGACACACACACAAACACAAAGACACTCACACACAGACACACACACACACAGACACTCACACATACAAACACACACACAAACACACAAACACACACACACACAGACACTCACAAACACACACACACACAGACACACACACACACACCTACACATACAAAAGCCAAAGATCCCTCCTCTGTGTGTAGCCTCTAACAGGCAGTAACTGCAAGGGCATCAGCAGCTATCTACGAAGAACGGGACGGTGATACATTCTTTCTGAAAAAGATTTGCGATTTGCAATCTAATTGTTTAAATCGATTCTGGACTTGAAGTTTTCGTGACTGCAAGGATTCAAAACAAATGAAAAAAACAACAAAATTAATTTTCGATTTAAAGCGTCTTTCGTGACCGCGGCAGGGATTCATCTTATTGGTTCTTTCGGTAAAGTCGTCAGGTAGAATGGAAAGAATAACATAATAAAACATGATAAAATAATATTATGTAATAATATAAAATGATGTAAAATTAGATAATATTATAATAGAATAATATAATAAAATAACCAAATGAAATCACGACGTTTCGGAGGCAACACAAGAGACCTCCGTTTTCAGGTGGAACAGTCACAGCGAGTTCAATCATCTGTTCTTTAAAAACTGCGTGACTGACTGAGTGAGTGAGCGAGTGAATGAGTGAGTTGGTGGGTAGGTGGGTGAGTGGGTGAGTGAGTGGGTGAGTGGGTGAGTGAGTGAGTGGGTGAGTGAGTGGGTGGGTGAGTGAGTGGGTGGGTGAGTGAGTGGGTGGGTGAGTGGGTGAGTAGGTGAGTGAGTGGGTGAGTGAGTGAGTGAGTGGGTGGGTGAGTGGGTGAGTGAATGAGTGAGTGAGTGAGTAGGTGGGTGAGTGGGTGGGTGAGTGAGTGAGTGAGTAAGTGAGTGAGTGGGTGGGTAGGTGGGTGAGTGGGTGGGTGGGTGAGTGAGTGAGTGGGTGGGTGAGTGAGTGGGTGAGTGGGTGAGTAGGTGAGTGGGTGAGTGAATGAGTGAGTGAGTGACTGACTGACTGAGTGAGTGAGTGGGTGAGTGAGTGGGTGAATGAATGAATGAGTGACTGACTGAGTGAGTGAGTGAGAGAGAGAGAGTGAGTGAATGAATGAGTGAGTGAGTGGGTGAGTGAGTGAATGAGTGAAACCGTCACAGCGAGTTCAATAATCTGTTCTTTAAAAACTGCGTGACTGACTGAGTGAGTGAGCGAGTGAATGAGTCAGTGGGTGGGTAGGTGGGTGAGTGGGTGGGTGAGTGAGTGAGTGAATGAGTGAGTGGGTGGGTGAGTGAGTGAGAGAGAGAGTGAATGAATGAGTGGGTGATTGAGTGAATGAGTGAAACCGTCACAGCGAGTTCAATCATCTGTTCTTTAAAAACTGCGTGACTGACTGAGTGAGTGAGCGAGTGAATGAGTCAGTGGGTGGGTAGGTGGGTGAGTGGGTGGGTGAGTGAGTGAGTGAATGAGTGAGTGGGTGGGTGAGTGAGTGAGAGAGAGAGTGAATGAATGAGTGGGTGATTGAGTGAATGAGTGAAACCGTCACAGCGAGTTCAATCATCTGTTCTTTAAAAACTGCGTGACTGACTGAGTGAGTGAGCGAGTGAATGAGTGAGTTGGTGGGTAGGTGGGTGAGTGGGTGAGTGAGTGAGTGGGTGAGTGAGTGAGTGGGTGAGTGAGTGAGTGGGTGAGTGAGTGAGTGGGTGAGTGAGTGAGTGGGTGGGTGAGTGAGTGGGTGAATGAGTGAGTGAGTGAGTGACTGACTGACTGAGTGAGTGAGTGAGTGAGTGGGTGGGTGAGTGAGTGAGAGAGAGAGTGAATGAATGAGTGAGTGAGTGGGTGATTGAGTGAATGAGTGAAACCGTCACAGCGAGTTCAATCATCTGTTCTTTAAAAACTGCGTGACTGACTGAGTGAGTGAGCGAGTGAATGAGTCAGTAGGTGGGTGAGTGGGTGGGTGGGTAGGTGGGTGAGTGAGTGAGTGAGTGGGTGGGTGAGTGGGTGAGTAGGTGAGTGAGTGGGTGAGTGAATGAGTGAGTGACTGACTGACTGAGTGAGTGAGTGGGTGAATGAGTGAGTGAGTGGGTGAATGAATGAATGAGTGACTGACTGAGTGAGTGAGTGAGAGAGAGAGAGAGAGAGTGAGTGAATG
>NW_027615190.1:42500-66797 GCF_965212315.1 Lampetra planeri | reverse complement strand
CACACAGAGACCCACAGACTCACCACACAGAGACCCTCAGACTCGCCACACAGATACCCACAGACTCACCACAGAGAGACCCACAGACTCACCACACAGAGACCCATAGACTCACCACACAGAGACCCACAGACTCACCACACAGAGACCCACAGACTCACCACACAGAGACCCACAGACTCACCACACAGAGACCCACAGACTCACCACACAGAGACCCACAGACTCACCACACAGAGACCCACAGACTCGCCACACAGAGACCCACAGACTCACCACACAGAGACCCACAGACTCACCACACAGAGACCCACAGACTCACCACACAGAGACCCACAGACTCACCACACAGAGACCCACAGACTCACCACAGAGACCCACAGACTCACCACACAGAGACCCACAGACTCACCACACAGAGACCCACAGACTCACCACACAGAGACCCACAGACTCACCACACAGAGACCCACAGACTCGCCACACAGAGACCCACAGACTCACCACACAGAGACCCACAGACTCATCACACAGAGACCCACAGACTCACCACACAGAGACCCACAGACTCACCACACAGAGACCCATAGACTCACCACACAGATACCCACAGACTCACCACACAGAGACCCACAGACTCGCCACACAGAGACCCTCAGACTCGCCACACAGAGACCCACAGACTCACCACAGAGAGACCCACAGACTCACCACACAGAGACCCACAGACTCACCACACAGAGACCCACAGACTCACCACACAGAGACCCACAGACTCACCACACAGAGACCCACAGACTCACCACACAGAGACCCACAGACTCACCACACAGAGACCCACAGACTCACCACACAGAGACCCACAGACTCACCACACAGATACCCACAGACTCACCACACAGAGACCCACAGACTCACCACACAGAGACCCACAGACTCGCCACACAGAGACCCACAGACTCACCACACAGAGACCCACAGACTCACCACACAGAGACCCACAGACTCACCACACAGAGACCCACAGACTCACCACACAGAGACCCACAGACGCACCACACAGAGACCCACAGACTCACCACACAGAGACCCACAGACTCACCACACAGATACCCACAGACTCATCACACAGAGACCCACAGACTCACCACACAGAGACCCACAGACTCACCACACAGAGACCCACAGACTCACCACACAGAGACCCATAGACTCACCACACAGATACCCACAGACTCACCACACAGAGACCCACAGACTCACCACACAGAGACCCACAGACTCACCACACAGAGACCCATAGACTCACCACACAGAGACCCACAGACTCACCACACAGAGACCCACAGACTCACCACACAGATACCCACAGACTCACCACACAGAGACCCACAGACTCACCCCACAGAGACCCACAGACTCACCACACAGAGACCCACAGACTCACCACACAGAGACCCACAGACTCATCACACAGAGACCCACAGACTCACCACACAGAGACCCACAGACTCACCACACAGAGACCCACAGACTCACCACACAGAGACCCATAGACTCACCACACAGAGACCCACAGACTCACCACACAGAGACCCACAGACTCACCACACAGATACCCACAGACTCACCACACAGAGACCCACAGACTCACCACACAGAGACCCACAGACTCGCCACACAGAGACCCACAGACTCACCACACAGAGACCCACAGACTCACCACACAGAGACCCACAGACTCACCACACAGAGACCCACAGACTCACCACACAGAGACCCTCAGACTCGCCACACAGAGACCCACAGACTCACCACACAGAGACCCACAGACTCACCACACAGAGACCCACAGACTCGCCACACAGAGACCCATACTCACCACAGATACCCCACAGACCACACAGACACCCAGAACAAATTCAAACGTTGGCCAGGAGTGGGAATCGAACCCGGGTCCCCACCGCTGGTTCGTAGCGCACACCGCACACCGCTACAACTACCGCTCCCTCCCACACACGCGTGTGCACACACACACAGACACGCGTGTGCACACACACGCATGTACACACGCATGTACACACGCATGTACACACACAGACACGCGTGTGCGCACACAGACACGCGTGTGCGCACACAGACACACGCATGTACACACGCGTGTGCACACACAGACACGCGTGTGCACACACAGACACGCGTGTGCACACACAGACACACGCATGTACACAGACACACGCATGTACACACAGACACAGACACGCAAGGTGTGTTTTGTCAGCAGAACACGGTTTTTTTTTTTATTTTGAATGGTTCGAGCAAATGCAATGTCTCTAATGCATGGCCGTTGCCCCCCCCCCCCCACACAAACAAGCCACGTGGTCACCAAAGCTATAGTGCCCCCCCCCCCACAACACACACCTAACCCTATAGGGCGGGGGGGGGGTGTTCCTTTAAACGCCACAGGGACAACCAAAGCAACGGGCATCCCTTTAAACAATTGATTCTCCCTGCCCCTCCTCCCCCGTCAACTCCAAACTTATTAGCCACAACGGGGTCCCTTTGAACCAAAGCGGTCACTCTGAAGCCAGGGTGGGGTGGAGTGGTGGGGGAGTGGTGGTGGGGGAGTGGTGGTGGGGGAGTGGTGGGAGTGGTGGTGGTAAGTAGTGGTGGTGGTGAGTAGTGGTGGTGGGGGAGTGGTGGTGGTGAGGAGTGGTGGTGGGGTGGAGTGGTGGGGGAGTGGTGGTGGGGGAGTGGTGGTGGTGGTGGTGGTGAGGAGTGGGGGTGGTGGTGGGGGAGTGGTGGTGGTGAGTAGTGGTGGTGGTGGTGAGTAGTGGGGGTGGTGGTGGAGTGGTGGTGGTGGTGGTGAGTAGTGGTGGTGGTGGTGGGGGTGTGGTGGTGGTGAGTAGTGGTGGTGGTGGAGTGTGGTCCCTCAAGCCCATGGACATCCCTTTCAAGTCAACATCCACACAGATGCACCACAACGCCACAGGATTTCATTAATCTCAAGGTGCCTCCCCACTTCACCCTGGCTCCATTAAAAGCCACAGGCTCCACCCAAATCCATGGCATCTGTTCACAAGCCGCAAAGGTTCACCAAGGCCACAAAGGTGGTGGTGGTGGTGGTGGTCCCTTATGCCACGGCAAGCAACTCTTCTTCAAAAGCCACAAGGTCTACTAACATCACAGCTGTGATATCCCTTTAAACCATGGAATCTCTTAAATCCAAATGGAGTTAACCCCCTTCATAGCCGCATGGGTGGTCCCTTAAGCCATGGAAAGACCCTTCTTCAAAAGCCACAAGGTCTACTAACATCACAGCTGTGATATCCCTTTAAACCATGGAATCTCTTAAATCCAAATGTAGTTAACCCCCTTCATAGCCGCATGGGTGGTCCCTTAAGCCATGGAAAGACCCTTCTTCAAAAGCCACAAGGTCTACTAACATCACAGCTGTGATATCCCTTTAAACCATGGAATCTCTTAAATCCAAATGTAGTTAACCCCCTTCATAGCCGCATGGGTGGTCCCTTAAGCCATGGAAAGACCCTTCTTCAAAAGCCACAAGGTCTACTAACATCACAGCTGTGATATCCCTTTAAACCATGGAATCTCTTAAATCCAAATGTAGTTAACCCCCTTCATAGCCACAGGGGTGGTCCCTTAAGCCATGGAAAGACCCTTCTTCAAAAGCCACAAGGTCTACTAACATCACAGCTGTGATATCCCTTTAAACCATGGAATCTCCTAAATCCAAATGTAGTTAACCCCCTTCATAGCCGCATGGGTGGTCCCTTAAGCCATGGAAAGACCCTTCTTCAAAAGCTACAGCTGTAATATCCCTTAAACCACCGTGTGTCCACCCATAAGGTCCACCAAATTGCCACATAGGAGGGGTCCTCCCTTCAGCCCATGGGGTCAATCTAAGCCCTCGGCTACGAACTCCTACCGGTACTAATTGCTACTGCCACTAGCGACTACTGATACTACTAACTGGACATGGTGTTGTATATAACCAGGAAGCTTTGGAGAGAAGGGTGGGGGGGGGTGTGGGGGGGGGTGTGGATGAGGGGGATGGATGGTTGGGGCGAGGCGAGGCGAGCGAGGTGAGATTATAGATTTCGCGGCGACGTCTTGCGAGCAATGGTGGATGGTTTTGCAGTTTTTTTGTGTCCACTTTCAAGGTTTCATCTTCTTGGTTCTTTCGGGAAATAAATAATATATTACATTTTATTATGTTTTATTTTTATTATTTTATTACTTCCCTTCTACGTGACGACTTTACCGAAAGAACCAAGAAGATGAATCCCTGCAGTCACGAAAGCTTTCAATCGAAATCCACTTTCAAGGTGTTCCCCCTCGTGTAAATCCAGAAGCGGGAGACCACGCGGAGACGAAACTTTCTTCTGTTCACCCTCCTACGCCCCACACCCCCCTCCTCCTCCTGCTGGGGTTCTCGTAGCCAATCGGAGGGCCCGGCGTTGTTGGTGGTCCGTAGCCAATCGGAGCGCGACGTAGTGACGGTTCGTAGCCAATCGGAACGCGGTATTGTGGCGGTTCGTAGCCAATCGGAGCTCGGTGTTGTGGCGGTTAGTAGCCAATCGGAGCGTGGCGTTGTGACGGTTTGTAGCCAATCAGAACGCGGCGTTGTGGCTGTTTGTAGCCAATCGGAGCTCGGTGTAATGGCGGTTCGTAGCCAATCGGAGCGTGGCGTTGTGGCGGTTCATAGCCAATCGGAGCGCGACGTTGTGGCTGTTTGTAGCCAATCGGAGCGTGGCGTTGTGGATGTTCGTGTCTAATCGGAGGGCGATGAACCGGTTGGTTTCGTAGCCAATCGGAGGGGCAAAAGTAGTGGCCCGGTTTCGTAGCCAATCACAGGGCGAAGAAGCGGCGGCGGTTCGTAGCCAATCGGAGAATAGCACTGAAGCAATTCGTAGCCAATCGGAGGCCGGCCCAGAAAAGTCAACAGCCACTCGCAAAATAACAGAAACGAAACCGAGGACGAATGACCAATCCCCCCCTTACCCCTACCGAGGGCAAGACTTTGACCAGACCGTGAAGGCCGGAACACCACGTTGGTCTCCCCCCCCAGTGCCAGAGGTCGCAAACGGGTTTTGATTCCTTACCCGTACCCGGCCGCACCAGGGTCGCAAACGGGTACCCGTACCCGGCCGTACCCGTAGCCTACACCCGTACCCGGCCAGGTACGGGTATCGGGTACCTTGATTGCGACCTCTGGGATGAAGCCGTGTTGCAGGCGCGGGTGGGTTCATTCTAGGAACTTGAATTGTGAGAAGAGACAAGACGTTGGGAAATGAGTGACAAACGGCGACTCACCAGTGACTCACGGCCTACCCGTACCCGGTCGCACCAGGGTCGCAAACGGGTACCCGTACCCGGCCAGGTACGGGTAGCCGGGTATCGGGTAGGGTACGGGTATCGGGTACCCGGTTGCGACCTCTGCCCTGTGCTGATGTTGTATACACTGCAGCGGCGGCGGTAGCAGCAGCAGTCACTCAACGAAGGTGAAAACGCAAAGCAAAGGGGCGGGGGGCACAAACTTGACGACGGGAAATTACTGAGCAGTCGCAAACATCGAAGGCGACACTGCACACGCCGACAAAGACAACGATACCCCCCCCCACCCCCCCTCACGCCGCCTCTACATCGACAGCAGGGGGCAGCAAGCGCTGCTAGTTGCAAGCAGAGCCTTGCCAAGGGCCGGCACGGTGGGGCAGAGGAGGAGGAGGAGGGGTGGTGGTTGGGGTGGCCAGGACCACACCCACCCGGCCACCTTTGTGTTTCCACCCACCACCACCCCCCCCTCCACCCACCACCCCACCACCCCCAAGTTGTGATGTTGACTGCAACAGCCGTGTGTCGGGTAACTCGTTTGAGGCCGAGTCGACCTAGGAGGAGGAGGAGGAGCCCCGGGGAGAAATGGCCGGATGATCGCCTTTCACTGATGTTGGGCTGGTGGTGGTGGCGGTGGTGGCGGCGGTGGCGATGGTGGTTGTGGTGGCGGTGGTGGCGATGGTGGCGATGGTGGCGGCCGCGGTGGTGGCAGCGGTGGTGGCGGTGGTGGTGGCGGTGGTGGCGATGGTGGTGGCGACTGTGATGGTGGCGGCCGCGGTGGTGGCGGTGGTGGTGGCGGTGGTGGCGGTGGTGGCGGTGGTGGCGGTGAGCGGGGATCGAACTCGGGAACTCTGCCTAGGGGTGTCGCACCAACGCTGCCCACCACCCACCCCCCCACTGATCCCACTTCAGTTTGTAGTTTCCGTAGCGAGCGGGGCGGGGGATTAGAAAGTTAATTATTTAGTTTTTTTGTACCGGCCCATCGGCCCCCCGTTTCCCTTTCGAACCACCACAGATCCCGAAACAGTGGTTTGTTTTTCTTCCCTACCGTGGGAATTAGTTTCTTAAATACGAATATTAAATATTTATATATTTTTTACGCCTTTTTTTTATTCTTCAGTAACAGTTTTTATTTTTTTTTATTTTTAAGTAGTTGTTGTTTAGTTTATGATGCCCCCCTTCCCTCCCTCCCCCCCCATCATTCCCGGTTCCGTTCCGGGTTTTTTCCCAAACTTTTCCGTCTCTTTCAGAGGTGGTGGTGGTGATGGAGGTTGTGGTGATTGTGGAGAAGGTGGTGGTGGTGTTGATGGTGGTGGAGGTGGAGGAGGTGATCGTGGTGATGGAGGTTGTGGTTATTGTGGCGAAGGTGGTGGTGTTGATGGTGGTGGAGGTGGAGGAGGTGGTGGTGGTGATGGAGGTTGTGGTGATTGTGGCGAAGGTGGTGGTGTTGATGGTGGTGGAGGTGGAGGAGGTGGTGGTGGTGATGGAGGTTGTGGTGATTGTGGCGAAGGTGGTGGTGTTGATGGTGGTGGAGGTGGTGGAGGTGGTGGAGATGATGATGGTGGAGGTGGAGGTTGTGGTAATGGTAGTGAAGGAGGTGGTTAGGAAGTGGTGGTGATGGTGTTGAAGCAAGTGATGGTGATGGAGGAGGTGATAGTGATGGTGATGGAGGAGGTGATGGTGAAGGTGATGGTGTTGAAGCAGGTGATGGTGGTGGAGGTGATGGTGTTGAAGCAAGTGATGGTAATGGTGAAGGAGGAGGTGATGGTGATGGTGAAGGTGATGGTGTTGAAGCAGGTGATGGTGTTGAAGCAGGTGATGGTGGTGGAGGAGGTGATGGTGATGTAGGAGGTGATGGTGGAGGAGGTGATGGTGATGTAGGAGGTGATGGTGGAGGAGGTGATGGTGATGTAGGAGGTGATGGTGGAGGAGGTGATGGTGATGTAGGAGGTGATGGTGGAGGAGGTGATGGTGATGTAGGAGGTGATGGTGGAGGAGGTGATGGTGATGTAGGAGGTGATGGTGGAGGAGGTGATGGTGATGTAGGAGGTGATGGTGTTGAAGCAGGTGATGGTGTTGAAGCAGGTGATGGTGGTGGAGGTGATGGTGAAGGTGATGGTGATGTAGGAGGTGATGGTGTTGAAGCAGGTGATGGTGAAGGTGATGGAGGAGGTGATGGAGGAGGAGGTGATGCGGGGGAACAAGCAGGACAGACGAGGGTTCAGGGTGCAGCCAAGATGACGACGACGATGATGACGACGGTGGTGGTGGTGGCGGCATCATCAACAACAACAACAACGGTGGTGGTGGTGGTGGTGGCGGCATCAACAACAACAACGGTGGTGGTGGTGGTGGTAATGATGTCAACGACAACAACGACGGTGGTGGTGGCGGTTGCCAGGACAACCAATATAACCACGGCGGTCACGATGACGACGGGAATCTTGTTAACGATGACGACGGCCAATCCCCATGACGACGACGACGGTGACCCCCGGCAACGGCGGTAATCTCCTTGACGACGACGGTGACGATGACGACGATCTCCGTGACGACGACGGTGACGACGATGATTTCGGTGACGACGACGTTGACTCCGATGACGGCGATTATTGATTCTCACGGCGACTACAACAACGATGGCGGTGACAACGCCGGTGACGACGCCGGTGACAACGCCGGTGACAACGCCGCCGCCCCCCGCCGGTGACAACGCCGCCAAGAGCGCCGTGACGGCCGCCACCGCCACCCTCGGCGTCGCTGCTGCCGCCCCCCTTAGCAGGACACCTCCATGGTGTGGCCGGCACCGGACGGCGGAGATCCGGCGGCTCCGGCCGCGGCTCCGGCCCCTCCGACCGCCGCCCTCTCGTGCTGGTGGTTGTGGTGGTCGTCGTGGTTATCGGCGGCGCCGGTGCCGGGCTGCTGCGCCGGCGAGCTGGAGTCGCTGCCCTCCGACTGGGAGCGAGCGTGGCTGCGTTGGCGCCCGGACGAAGCGCCGCCGCCGCCGCCGTCGGCGGAGCTCACGCTTGAGTTGGACGCGGTGCGGGAGCGGGCCAGCCGGGTCATGCTCAGAGATGGCACTGCCAGGGGGAGAGGGGGGGAGAGGGGGGTGGTGGTGGTGGTGGGGAGGGGGGTGTGGAGCGGGGAGAGGGTGGGGAGAGGGTGGGGAGAGGGTGGGGAGAGGGTGGGGAGGGTGGGGAGAGGGTGGGGAGAGTGGGGAGAGAGAGTGGGGAGAGAGAGGGGGGGAGAGGGGGGTGGTGGTGGTGGTGGGGAGGGGAGGGGGGTGTGGAGCGGGGAGAGGGTGGAGAGAGGGTGGGGAGTGTAGAGAGAGTGGGGACAGTGTAGAGGGAGTGGGGAGAGAGCGGGGAGAGTGGAGAGTGGGGAGTGGAGAGAGAGCGGGGAGAGAGTGTAGAGAGAGTGGGGAGAGTGTGGGGAGAGGGTGGGGAGAGGGTGGGGAGAGGGTGGGGAGAGTGGGGACAGTGTAGAGGGAGCGGAGAGAGGGGGGAGAGCGTGGAAAGAGTCCAGAAGACGGAGCGAGTGGAGGGACAGAGTGGAGAGAGAGATGGAGAGGGAGTGGAATGGGGAGTTGGGATAGAATCAAGAGAATGGATAGAGGAAAACACGGGGGGGAGGGGGGGGGGGCAGGGGGGTGTAGGGGGAGGGGCGGGGGGGGGGGACAGGGGGAGGGGCGGGGTGGGGGGCGCACATTTAATGAGTGGCCGAGTTCCACAGTGACCACGACCCCAGCTCAGACCGGGGGGGGGGCCGGTGCTCTGACAACGTTCCGTAGTTCCGCCCGCCCCCCTCCACCCTCTCGCTGCAAACAAAACGAAACAACAACAACGACGAGAAGAAACAAAGAGGACTACGAACAAAACATTTTGGTCGGAAAAGAGAGAAAATTAAAAAATCCAAGTCGGCGGCGACGAGAAACGAAAAAAGTTTAACGAAGAAAAAAAATCTCGCGGTTTCGGCTCGCCGACAAGAAAAGAAAAACCACGCGGCTGCCGTGGGGGGGGGGCCCATTTGCCACAAGATGGTGGCTGAGATGTTAACTACCTCGCCTGGTACGCAGGAGGTCGTGGGTTCGATCCCGACCCTGACACCTGCCAATGGGTGGCTATGAGATGTTAACTACCTCGCCTGGTACGCAGGAGGTCGTTGGTTCGATCCCGACCCTTGACACCTGCCAATGGGTGGCTATGAGATGTTGACTACCTCACCTGGTACGCAGGAGGTCGTGGGTTCGATCCCGACCCTTGAGACCTGCCAATGGGTGGCTATGAGATGTTGACTACCTCGCCTGGTACGCAGGAGGTCGTGGGTTCGATCCCGACCCTTGAGACCTGCCAATGGGTGGCTATGAGATGTTGACTACCTCGCCTGGTACGCAGGAGGTCGTGGGTTCAATCCCTACCCTTGAGACCTGCCAATGGGTGGCTATGAGATGTTAACTACCTCGCCTGGTACGCAGGAGGTCGTGGGTTCGATCCCGACCTTTGAGACCTGCCAATGGGTGGCTATGAGATGTTGACTACCTCGCCTGGTACGCAGGAGGTCGTGGGTTCAATCCCTACCCTTGAGACCTGCCAATGGGTGGCTATGAGATGTTAACTACCTCGCCTGGTACGCAGGAGGTCGTGGGTTCGATCCCGACCCTTGACACCTGCCAATGGGTGGCTATGAGATGTTGACTACCTCGCCTGGTACGCAGGAGGTCGTGGGTTCGATCCCGACCCTTGAGACCTGCCAATGGGTGGCTATGAGATGTTGACTACCTCGCCTGGTACGCAGGAGGTCGTGGGTTCGATCCCGACCCTTGACACCTGCCAATGGGTGGCTATGAGATGTTGACTACCTCGCCTGGTACGTAGGAGGTCGTGGGTTCGATCCCAGACCCTAACAAGATGGTGGCTAGGAGATGTTGACTACCTCGCCTGGTCTACAGTCTGTGTGTCTCTCTCTCATCATCATCACGGTGGCTAGGAGATGTTGACTACCTCGCCTGGTCTACAGTCTGTGTGTCTCTCTCTCTCATCATCATCACGGTGGCTAGGAGATGTTGACTACCTCGCCTGGTCTACAGTCTGTGTGTCTCTCTCTCTCATCATCATCACGGTGGCTAGGAGATGTTGACTACCTCGCCTGGTACGCAGGAGGTCGTGGGTTCGATCCCAGACCCTAACGAGATGGTGGCTAGGAGATGTTGACTACCTCGCCTGGTACGCAGGAGAACGTGGGTTCGATCCCGATCCTTGACACCTGCCAATGGGTGGCTAGGAGATGTTGACTACCTCGCCTGGTACGCAGGAGGTCGTGGGTTCCGTCCCCACCATTGACGCCCGCTGCTGTGTATTTGGAGTTTGCGTCTCTCCATTTGGCTGCTGCTATAAATTTGCACGTGATGACGATGATGATGACCATGGTAATCCACTTGAGCTGCTATAATTTTCGAAGGCCCAGGATGCTTCCGAAAAATAAAAATAAAACTCTACACAGCCTCGTGAGAAAACAGCTTTACCCGGTAAAATGAAAATAGTTTAACGAATAAATTAGTTTAACAAGTAAAAATGGGCCAGGTCGCTTGTCAAAAAGTAAAATAAAAATGGTTTAAGAGCAATACATGTGTCTGTCCCACCCCCCCTCTCTCTTTATTTAAGGTCTCGAAACAGAGGCATTGGGTCTCTGTGTGTCTATGTTGTGTGTCTCTCTGTGTGTGTCTATGTTGTGTGTCTGTCTGTGTGTCTGTGTTGTCTATGTTGTGTGTCTCTCTGTGTGTGTCTGTGTGTGTCTGTGTGTGTCTCTGTGTGTCTCTCTGTGCGTCTCTCTGTGTGTCTGTCTGTGTCCTCTCTCTGCGTGTCTCTCTGCGTGTGTCTCTCTGCGTGTGTCTCTCTGCGTGTGTCTCTCTGCGTGTGTCTCTCTGCGTGTGTCTCTCTGCGTGTGTCTCTCTGCGTGTGTCTCTCTGCGTGTGTCTCTCTGCGTGTGTCTCTCTGCGTGTGTCTCTCTGCGTGTGTCTCTCTGCGTGTGTCTCTCTGCGTGTGTGTCTCTGCGTGTGTCTCTCTGCGTGTGTGTCTCTGCGTGTGTCTCTGTGTGTGTCTCTGTGTGTGTCTCTGTGTGTGTCTCTGTGTCTGTCTGTGTGTCTATGTTGTGTGTGTCTCTCTGTGTGTCTGTGTTGTCTCTCTCTGCTTGTGTGTCTGTCTGTGTGTCCTCTCTCTGTGTCTATGTTGTGTGTGTCTCTCTGTGTGTGTCTGTGTTGTCTCTCTCTGCTTGTGTGTCTGTCTGTGTGTCCTCTCTCTGTGTGTCTATGTTGTGTGTCTGTGTTGTCTCTCTCTGCTTGTGTGTCTCTGTGTGTGTCTCTCTGTGTCTATGTTGTGTGTCTATGTTGTGTGTCTATGTTGTGTGTCTCTGTGTGTCTATGTTGTGTGTCTATGTGTGTCTCTGTGTGTCTATGTTTTGTGTGTCTCTGTGTGTCTATGTTGTGTGTGTCTCTGTGTTGTCTCTCTGCTTGTGTCTGTCTGTGTGTCTGTGTGTCTCTCTCTCTCTGTGTGTCTATGTTGTACGTCTCCGTGTCTGCGTTTCGCCTCTCAAATTTAGTTCGACCTGATGACGGTTGATCGTGCTGCAATCGAAACGTCGTTATTCTATTATTTAACAAAAAATGTCTTTCTACGTGGCTTTACCGAACGAACCAAACAGCAATATACAAACCAAAAAAAAATGAATACACTCCCCCCGCTTGAAAAGGAACGCAACACTCTGTCGGTCTTTCCCTCCCTCCCTCCCTCTCCCGTCTGTACTATCCCACCGCAAAACCGCCGCGGGGAGAGGGGGGGGGGCCGCCACGGTGATGGATGGAGAAGGCAGGCAAAGCGGCGAGGAAGGGAGAGACCAGCACAGTGGGCAGGCGGGGTGGGTGGGCCGGTGGGTGGGTGGACAGGTGGGTGGGTGGACAGGTGGGTGGGTGTACAGGTGGGTGGGTGAGTGAGCGAGTGGGTGGGTGGGCCGGTGGGTGGGTGGACAGGTGGATGGGTGAGTGAGCGAGCGAGCGAGTGGGTGGACCGGTGGGTGGACAGGTGGGTGGGTGTACAGGTGGGTGGGTGTACAGGTGGGTGGGTGAGTGAGCGAGTGGGTGGGTGGGCCGGTGGGTAGGTGGACAGGTGGGTGGGTGAGTGAGCGAGCGAGTGGGTGGACCGGTGGGTGGACAGGTGGGTGGGTGTACAGGTGGGTGGGTGTACAGGTGGGTGGGTGAGTGAGCGAGTGGGTGGGTGGGCCGGTGGGTAGGTGGACAGGTGGGTGGGTGAGTGAGCGAGCGAGCGAGTGGGTGGACCGGTGGGTGGACAGGTGGGTGGGTGTACAGGTGGGTGGGTGTACAGGTGGGTGGGTGTACAGGTGGGTGGGTGAGTGAGCGAGTGGGTGGGTGGGCCGGTGGGTGGGTGGACAGGTGGGTGGGTGTACAGGTGGGTGGGTGAGTGAGCGAGCGAGCGAGTGGGTGGGTGGACCGGTGGGTGGACAGGTGGGTGGGTGTACAGGTGGGTGGGTGTACAGGTGGGTGGGTCAGTGGGCGAGTGAGCGAGTGTGTGAGTGAGCGACTGAGCGAGTGAGTAAGTGAGCGAGTGTGCGAGTGGGTGGGTGAGCGAGTGTGTGAGTGGGTGGGTGAGTGGACGGGTGGGTGGGTGGACCGGTGGGTGGGTGGGTGTACAGGTGGGTGGATCAGTGGGCGAGTGGGCGAGCGTGTGAGTGAGCGAGTGTGCGAGTGGGTGGGTGAGCGAGTGTGTGAGTGGGTGGGTGAGTGGACGGGTGGGTGGGTGGACCAGTGGGTGGGTGGGTGTACAGGTGGGTGGGTCAGTGGGCGAGTGGGCGAGTGTGTGAGTGAGCGAGTGAGCGAGTGGGTGGGTGAGCGAGTGTGCGAGTGGGTGGGTGAGTGGACGGGTGGGTGGGTGGACCGGTGGGTGGGTTTACAGGTGGGTGGATGGGTGGGTCAGTGGGCGAGTGTGTGAGTGAGCGAGTGGGTAAGTGAGCGAGTGGGTGTGTGAGTGGGTGGGTAGGCGAGTGGGCGTGTGAGTGGGTGGGTGAGCGAGTGGACGGGTGGGTGGATGTATGGGTGAGTGAGTGGGTGAGTGGGTGTGCGAGTAGGCAGGTGGGCGAGTGGGTGTGTGAGTGGGTGGGTGAGCGGGTGGGTGGGTGAGCGGGTGGGGTGAGCGAGTGGGTGGGTGGGCGAGTGAGTGAGTGGGTGGGTGTGTGAGTGGGTGGGTGAATGGATGAGTGAGTGAGTGGGCAGGTGGGCGAGTGGGTGAGCGAGTGAGCTGGTGGGTGGGTGAGCGAGTGAGTGGGTGAGCGAGTGAGTGGGTGAGCGAGTGAGTGGGCGGGTGAGCGAGCGAGTGGATGAGCGAGCGAGTGGGTGAGCGAGTGAGTGAGTGAGTGAGCGAGCGAGTGGGTGAGCAAGTGGGCAGGCGGGTACAAGCCCGCCACCAACCGCCCAATTGTGGCGACGGTGGCGGCGGCGGCCGACAGAGAGACACGGAGGACGCAGAGAGACGACAGAGACGCCAGGAGGAGCAGCGGGAGGAGGAACAGAAGACGATGCAGGACAACCGAGAAACACGCGCGCACGACACGACACGAGACCAACACCGTTTCAAACGGCTCCGAGACACCCATGCCAGGCTGCAGGCGGAGGACAGGGTGGCGGTCAACTCTCGGTTACCCGCGGCGACCGCGGGGACCATGACTTGAGGTCGTCGGGGCAAAGCGTGCCGATGGTGGTCAGTGACAAGGAAATATAAAATCTCCGGTGGAGTCACCACTGCAGCCCTGGCGTGCCCAACTTTCTAACCCGGCGCCTCTTGGCTCCCCACCAGAGGTGGAAAAACGGGTTTTGATTCCTTACCCGTACCCGTGGGTCTCTGTGGGTCTCTGTGGGTCTCCGTGAGTCTATGGGGGTCTCCGTGGGTCTATGGGGGTCTCCGTGGGTCTCCGTGTGTCTCTGTGGGTCTCTGTGGGTCTCTGTGTGTCTCTGTGTGTCTCTGTGGGTCTCTGTGGGTCTCTGTGTCTCTCTGTGGGTCTCTGTGGGTCTCTGTGGGTCTCTGTCTCTGTGGGTCTATGTGGGTCTATGTGGGTCTCTGTGGGTCTCTGTGGGTCTCTGTGTGTCTCTGTGGGTCTCTGTGTGTCTCTGTGGGTCTCTGTGGGTCTCTGTGGGTCTCTGTGTGTCTCTGTGGGTCTCTGTGTGTCTCTGTGTGTCTCTGTGGGTCTCTGTGGGTCTCTGTGGGTCTCTGTGGGTCTCTGTGGGTCTCTCTGGGTCTCTGTGGGTCTCTGTGTGTCTCTGTGGGTCTCTGTGTGTCTCTGTGGGTCTCTGTGGGCTCTGTGGGTCTCTGTGGGTCTCTGTGGGTCTCTGTGGGTCTCTGTGGGTCTCTGTGAGTCTCTGTGGGTCTATGGGCGTCTCTGTGGGTCTCTGTGGGTCTCTGTGGGTCTCTGTGAGTCTCTGTGGGTCTCTGTGGGTCTCTGTGGGTCTCTGTGGGTCTCTGTGGGTCTCTGTGTGTCTCTGTGGGTCTCTGTGTGTCTCTGTGGGTCTCTGTGTGTCTCTGTGGGTCTCTGTGGGTCTCTGTGGGTCTCTGTGGGCTCTGTGGGTCTCTGTGGGTCTCTGTGGGTCTCTGTGGGTCTCTGTGGGTCTCTGTGGGTCTCTGTGGGTCTCTGTGTGTCTCTGTGGGTCTCTGTGGGCTCTGTGGGTCTCTGTGGGTCTCTGTGGGTCTCTGTGGGTCTCTGTGAGTCTCTGTGGGTCTATGGGCGTCTCTGTGGGTCTCTGTGGGTCTCTGTGGGTCTCTGTGGGTCTCTGTGGGTCTCTGTGGGTCTCTGTGGGTCTCTGTGGGTCTCTGTGGGTCTCTGTGTGTCTCTGTGTGTCTCTGTGTGTCTCTGTGTGTCTCTGTGTGTCTCTGTGGGTCTCTGTGGGTCTCTGTGGGTCTCTGTGTGTCTCTGTGGGTCTCTGTGGGTCTCTGTGGGTCTCTGTGTGTCTCTGTGGGTCTCTGTGGGTCTCTGTGTGTCTCTGTGGGTCTCTGTGGGTCTCTGTGGGTCTCTGTGGGTCTCTGTGGGTCTCTGTGGGTCTCTGTGGGTCTCTGTGGGTCTCTGTGGGTCTCTGTGGGTCTCTGTGGGTCTCTGTGGGTCTCTGTGTGTCTCTGTGGGTCTCTGTGGGTCTCTGTGGGTCTCTGTGGGTCTCTGTGTGTCTCTGTGGGTCTCTGTGTGTCTCTGTGTGTCTCTGTGGGTCTCTGTGGGTCTCTGTGGGTCTCTGTGGGTCTCTGTGGGTCTCTGTGGGTCTCTGTGGGTCTCTGTGGGTCGCTGTGGGTCTCTGTGGGTCTATGGGCGTCTATGGGCGTCTCTGTGGGTCTCTGTGGGTCTCTGTGGGTCTCTATTCGCGTGTGCTCACGTGGCCGCTAGACTACACTCAAACACAACGCTCACTTGCGCCCGTGCCCGACTTCCTAACCTGCGTCCACCACCACCATCGTCACCACCAACGTCACGAGTCAACGACTCGACCCCAAGTTCACGCTCGCCCCACGCGGCAAGCGGCGGTGGTGGAAGCTTCCGGCCATCGACGGGGGCGTGCGGGACTTGGCTCGTATCCGAAGGGTTGTTTTTGGTTTGAGGTTCATTTTTTTTAGTGACAATTTTAAGTGGCGCAAGCCCGGCTAACCAAGAGTTGACCGCGGTAGGGAATGGGTTTGGGATGCTGACGAGCGGGGTAAGAGAGAGGTGGTGGCGATGGTGGCGGTGATGATGATGGTGACGATGGTGGTAGTGGTGGCGATGGTGGCGGTGATGATGGTGACGATGGTGACGATGGTGGTAGTGGTGGCGATGGTGGCGGTGATGATGGTGACGATGGTGACGATGGTGGTAGTGGTGGCGATGGTGGCGGTGATGATGGTGATGATGGTGGTAGTGGTGGTGATGGTGGCGGTGGTGGTGGTGACGATGGTGGTAGTGGTGGCGATGGTGGCGGTGGTGGTGGTGACGATGGTGGTAGTGGTGGCGATGGTGGCGGTGGTGGTGGTGACGATGGTGGTAGTGGTGGTGATGGTGGCGGTGGTGACGATGGTGGTAGTGGTGGCGGTGATGATGGTGACGATGGTGGTAGTGGTGGCGGTGATGATGGTGACGATGGTGGTAGTGGTGGCGATGGTGATGGTGGTAGTGGTGGCGATGGTGGCGGTGATGATGGTGGTAGTGGTGGCGATGGTGGCGGTGGTGGTAGTGGTGGCGGTGGTGGCGGTGATGATGGTGGCGATGGTGACGATGGTGGTGATGGCAATGACAATGTTGACGGTGATGATGGGGTAGTGGTGGTGGAAGTGATGGTAGTGGTGATGGGGGTCAGAGGTGGTCGGGTAAGGTTAGGGAAGGCCCCGTAAGGTCGGCTGAGGACAAGTCAGATCAGCGGTGGTCACGGGAGTTGAGGGTCGGGAAAGGTCAACAAAACATCGGCAAAAATCTCGGGAGGTCACAATGGAGACACCCCCACAGTAAACTAGGAGATGTTAACTACCTCGCCCGGTACACAGGAGGTCATGGGTTCGAACCCGACCCATGACACCTGCTGTATATTTGGAGTCTGCGTGTGTCTCTCCCCGTGGTCCCGTGGATTTTTCTCCGGGTCCTCTACGTCACGATGTTTCGAGGGTTTGTCTGCTGCTGCTGCTGCAAATATCCACACGACGACGATGATGATGATGATGAAAAGCCACTCCCCGTTGAGACGCTATCATTGGCGATGGCCCCCGGGTCGATTTTGACAAAGAGAGTTAACATCCGTTGGGTGGGGCGTTACTTGGTAAAATAAAAAAAAAGTTTGTTTAATCTTGATTTGACGCTTTCGTGACTGCAGGAAAATAATCTTTCTAACTACGTGGACTTTACCGAAAGAACCAGAGAGTCAAAATAGTTTAGTTCATCTTCTTGGTTCTTTTGGTAAAGTCACGGAGAAAGGAAATAATAAAATAATAAACATAAAACATTATTAAATAATACAATTCTCACGACGTTTCGGCCACAAAGCAAGCAGCCGTCCTCAGGTGAAGAACAGGTCTGTCGGAAAGAACAGGTCTGTCGGAAAGACAGCGTCTAAATGAGCACCACCAAGCTTGGCAGCGTATATTTCAGCTTAAATATACGCTGCCAAACTTGGTGGTGCTCATTCAGACGCTGTCTTTCCGACAGACCTGGTCTTCACACTGAGGACGGCTGCTTGCGTTGTGGCCGAAACGTCGTGAGAATTATTTTATTAAGTTTTATTTTCATTATTTTATTACTTCCCTTCGACGTGACGACTTTACCGAAAGAATCAAGAAGATGAATCCCTGCAGTCACGAAAGCTTTACATAGAAATTTAGTTTAGTCTCTGGATATCTACATATCTCTATGGATCTCTACGTATCTCTGGGTCTCTGTGTATCTCAATGATCTCCATTCATCTCTATTGGTGTCTATGCGCACCTGTAATTTCCACACGATGATGATGATGATCAAAAGGCACTTTGTTGAGCTATCATTTGCTATGGACCAGGTCCCTCTGAGTATGGGGTGTCTGTTGGCCTCTATATGGGTGTCTGTGTGCGATTGCCTCACCCCGAGCTCTCATACTCTGATGGTGCGTTGTCTTTGAGTTGTGCGCCTTTTGGCGTCATCTGGTCCAACACCATGTGAGACTAGGCTCTAAGGAAAGCTGTCTCGGGTGTGGACCAATCAACTTCAAGGACAGTGCACATACATTATCAGAGTTATGTTTTTTGTTTGCATTATGACCGCAGGTATTGTGGTCTATGCAAACATGACTCCTTGTAAAAAAGGTGTCAGTTTTGTTGCCAGATAGAAGGGTAAAGAACCAATTATCATACTTTTTTTAACTGGCAAATGAGGTTCCAATGGTGTAAATGCTTTACCCAGAGCTCTCATACTCTGATGGTGCATTGTCTTTGAGTTGTGCGCCTTTTGGCATCATCTGGTCCAACACCATGTGAGACTAGGCTCTAAGGAAAGCTGTCTCTGGTGTGGACCAATCGATTTCAAGGACAGTGCATACATCATCAGAGTTGTGTTTTTTGTTTGCATTATGACCGCAGGTATTGCGGTCAATGCAAACATGACTCCTTGTAAAAAAGCTGTCAGTTTTGTTGCCAGATAGACGGGTAAAAAAAACAATTATCGCAGGAAGGAATAGTTCCGTGCAGAGTGAAGCGAAAATAAAATCGAGACAGAGATCACCAGAGGTCAGGGTGGGGGCGATGGGTTACGATCGGTCAAGGAAGCTGGTTGCAGAAGGCGGATTAAAAAGTGGACGATGAGGTTGACTAGGAGGTGGACGCTGGGCGTGTGGACGTGGTGGATGATGAGGAGGAGGTGGACGGTGAGGAGGTGGAGGGAGCAGGTGGACGAGATGGATGGCATCGAGGTGGTGGATGCGGGAGGTGCGGAGGAGGAGGAGGAGAGAGGAGAGAGACAAAATCCAGAGGGGTCAAACATGTACCTGCACCAGCACTCATCCGTCTGTCCACCACATAGGGAACTTAGAGGGGGGCGGGGGGGGGGCAAAGGGGGGAGGGGGAGGAGGGTACACGGATCGTCAAGACAATGGGGGGGGGGGGGGGTGTCCACCAACACAGACACGAAGCAACGTTGACCGGCACACACAGACAGTGGGGCGGGCGGGCGGGCGAAGAGGGGGCCCACCAGGGCTGTTAGCCAGAGTGTGCAGGCGGTGCAACTGCACACGGTGAGGGAGGTGGTGGTGGGGGGGTGCGGGTGCGGATACGACCCGCACCTCCTCCCCCCCCACACACACACATCTGGCGGGCGATCTGTCACGGGCACTCGCTCGCTCGCCCGCTCGTTCATTCACCCACCCGCTCACCCACCCACAAACTCGCTCGCTCGTTCATTCACCCAACCGCTCACCCACCCATGAGCTCACTCGCTCACCCGCTTGTTCATCCATTCACCCGCTCACCCACCCATGAGCTCGCTCGCTCACTGGCTCGTTCATTCACCCACCCGCTCACTCACCCACGAGCTCGCTCGCTCGCTCGCCCGCTCGTTCATTCACCCACCCGCTCATCCACCCACGAGCTCGCTCGCCCGCCCGCCCGCTCGTTCATTCACCCACCCGCTCATCCACCCACGAGCTCACCCGCTCACCCACCCACGAGCTCACCCGCTCACCCACCCACAATCTCGCTCACCCACCCACAATCTCGCTCACCCACCCACAATCTCGCTCACCCACCCACAATCTCGCTCGCTCGCTCGCCCGCTCGTTCATTCACCCACCCGCTCATCCACCTACAAGCTCGCTCGCTCGCTCAGCTGCTCATTTATCCACCCACAATCTCACTCACTCACCCGCTTGTTCATTCATCCACCCACCCGCTCATCCACCCACAAGCTCGCTCACTCATCCGCTCATTCATCCACCCACGCGCTCACCCACCTGCTCGTTTGCTTGCTCACTCACTCCTCACCCGGTCGGTCAACCACCCGTCCACTCACCCACCCAACCACCCGTCCACTCACCCACCCAACCACCCATCCACTCACCCACCCAACCACCCATCCACTCACCCACTCACCCACCCAACTACCCATCCACTCGCTCGCTCACCCACCCGCTCAACCACCCACTCACCCCGCCACTCACTTATCCAATAACTCACCCACTCGTTCACTCGCCCATTCGCTCACCCGCACACTTCATCATATCGCTTGCTTGCTCAAACACCCACTCAGTCACCAACTTGATCATCCACTCTCTCGCTTACCTGCTCATTCATTCACCCTCTGTGCGAGTCTGTGGGTCTCTGTGCGAGTCTGTGGGTCTCTGTGCGAGTCTGTGGGTCTCTGTGCGAGTCTGTGGGTCTCTGTACGAGTCTGTGGGTCTCTGTGCGAGTCTGTGGGTCTCTGTGCGAGTCTGTGGGTCTCTGTGCGAGTCTGTGGGTCTCTGTACGAGTCTGCGGGTCTCTGTGCGAGTCTGTGGGTCTCTGTGCGATTCTGTGGGTCTCTGTGCGAGTCTGTGGGTCTCTGTGAGTCTGTGGGTCTCTGTGCGAGTCTGTGGGTCTCTGTGTGAGTCTGTGGGTCTCTGTACGAGTCTGTGGGTCTCTGTACGAGTCTGTGGGTCTCTGTACGAGTCTGTGGGTCTCTGTACGAGTCTGTGGGTCTCTGTACGAGTCTGTGGGTCTCTGTGCGAGTCTGTGAATCTCTGTGCGAGTCTGTGGGTCTCTGTGCGATTCTGTGGGTCTCTGTGCGAGTCTGTGGGTCTCTGTGCGAGTCTGTGGGTCTCTGTGTGAGTCTGTGGGTCTCTGTGCGAGTCTGTGGGTCTCTGTGCGAGTCTGTGGGTCTCTGTGCGAGTCTGTGGGTCTCTGTGCGAGTCTGTGGGTCTCTGCGAGTCTGTGGGTCTCTGAGCGAGTCTGTGGGTCTCTGTGCGAGTCTGTGGGTCTCTGTGTGAGTCTGTGGGTCTCTGTGTGAGTCTGTGGGTCTCTGTGCGAGTCTGTGGGTCTCTGTGAGAGTCTGTGGGTCTCTGTGAGAGTCTGTGGGTCTCTGTGTGAGTCTGTGGGTCTCTGTGTGAGTCTATGGGTCTCTGTGCGAGTCTGTGGGTCTCTGTGAGAGTCTGTGGGTCTCTGTGAGAGTCTGTGGGTCTCTGTGCGAGTCTGCGGGTCTCTGTGCGAGTCTGCGGGTCTCTGTGCGAGTCTGTGGGTCTCTGTGCGAGTCTGTGGGTCTCTGTGCGAGTCTGTGGGTCTCTGTGCGAGTCTGTGGGTCTCTGTGCGAGTCTGTGGGTCTCTGTGCGAGTCTGTGGGTCTCTGTGCGAGTCTGTGGGTCTCTGTGCGAGTCTGTGGGTCTCTGTGCGAGTCTGTGGGTCTCTGTGTGAGTCTGTGGGTCTCTGTATGAGTCTGTGGGTCTCTGCGAGTCTGTGGGTCTCTGTGCGAGTCTGTGGGTCTCTGTGTGAGTCTGTGGGTCTCTGTGAGTCTCTATGAGAGTCTGTGGGTCTCTGTGTGAGTCTGTGGGTCTCTGTGCGAGTCTGTGGGTCTCTGTGTGAGTCTGTGGGTCTCTGTGTGAGTCTGTGGGTCTCTGTGAGTCTCTATGAGAGTCTGTGGGTCTCTGTGCGAGTCTTTGGGTCTCTGTGTGAGTCTGTGGGTCTCTGTGTGAGTCTGTGGGTCTCTGTGTGAGTCTGTGGGTCTCTGTGTGAGTCTGTGGGTCTCTGTGAGTCTCTATGAGAGTCTGTGGGTCTCTGTGTGAGTCTGTGGGTCTCTGTGTGAGTCTGTGGGTCTCTGTGCGAGTCTGTGGGTCTCTGTGTGAGTCTGTGGGTCTCTGTGAGTCTCTATGAGAGTCTGTGGGTCTCTGTGTGAGTCTGTGGGTCTCTGTGCGAGTCTGTGGGTCTCTGTGTGAGTCTGTGGGTCTCTGTGTGAGTCTGTGGGTCTCTGTGTGAGTCTGTGGGTCTCTGTGTGAGTCTGTGGGTCTCTGTGTGAGTCTGTGGGTCTCTGTGAGTCTCTATGAGAGTCTGTGGGTCTCTGTGTGAGTCTGTGGGTCTCTGTGAGAGTCTGTGGGTCTCTGTGCGAGTCTGTGGGTCTCTGTGTGAGTCTGTGGGTCTCTGTGTGACCCACAGAGACACGCACAGACACACAGATACGCACGCACAAAGACACGCACAGACACACACACAAAGACACATACACACACACAGACACGCACGCACAAAGACACGCACAGACACACACACACACATCCACACACACACAAAGACACAGACACACACGCACACACACATCCACACACACACAAAGACACGAACAGACACACAAAGACACGAACAGACACACACACACACACAAAAGACACAGACACATCCACACACACAGATGCGCGTGTTGCGTTGTCATTGACCGCGCGTGTTGACAAATCACGCCGCGTGTGTGTACGCGTGTGTGTACACACACACGCGTGTGTGTGCGCGTGTGTGTACGCGTGTGTGTACGCCTGTGTGTACGCGTACACACACGCGTGTGTGTGTACGCGTGTGCGTACGCGTACACACACGCGTACACACACGCGTACACACACTCGTGTGTGTACGCGTGTGTGCGCGTGTGTGTACGCGTGTGTGTACGCGTGTGTGTGTGCGTGTGTGTGTGTGCGTGTGTGTGTGCGCGTGTGCAACAGCTATCCAACAATACTCACTGTATCCCATGCCCTGCAGGAAATACTTGAACGCTTCCGTGAGTTTGCCGGGCTGCGGAGAGAGGAGACCGCCAAAGCCCCAGCCTAAGTCTAGCACGAGCCTCTACGCCACGCACGCACGCACGCGTGTGTGTGTTTGTGTGTGTTTGTGTGTGTGTGTGTTTGTGTGTGTGTGTGTTTGTGTGTGTGTGTGTTTGTGTGTGTGTGTGTTTGTGTGTGTGTGTGTTTGTGTGTGTGTGTGTTTGTGTGTGTGTGTGTTTGTGTGTGTGTGTGTTTGTGTGTGTGTGTGTTTGTGTGTGTGTGTGTTTGTGTGTGTGTGTGTGTGTGTGTGTTTGTGTGTGTGTGTGTTTGTGTGTGTGTGTGTTTGTGTGTGTGTGTTTGTGTGTGTGTGTGTTTGTGTGTGTGTGTGTTTGTGTGTGTGTGTGTTTGTGTGTGTGTGTGTTTGTGTGTGTGTGTTTGTGTGTGTGTGTGTTTGTGTGTGTGTGTTTGTGTGTGTGTGTTTGTGTGTGTGTGTTTGTGTGTGTGTTTGTGTGTGTGTGTGTGTTTGTGTGTGTGTGTGTGTGTGTGTTTGTGTTTGTGTGTGTGTGTGTTTGTGTGTGTGTGTGTTTGTGTGTGTGTGTGTGTTTGTGTGTGTGTGTTTGTGTGTGTGTGTTTGTGTGTGTGTGTTTGTGTGTGTGTTTGTGTGTGTTTGTGTGTGTTTGTGTGTGTTTGTGTGTGTTTGTGTGTGTGTGTTTGTGTGTGTTTGTGTGTGTGTGTTTGTGTGTGTGTGTTTGTGTGTGTGTTTGTGTGTGTGTGTGTGTGTGTTTGTGTGTGTGTGTTTGTGTGTGTGTGTTTGTGTGTGTGTGTTTGTGTGTGTGTGTTTGTGTGTGTTTGTGTGTTTGTGTGTTTGTGTGTTTGTGTGTGTGTTTGTGTGGTGAGTCTGTGGGTCTATGTGTGGTGAGTCTATGGGTCTCTGTGTGAGTCTATGGGTCTCTGTGTGAGTCTATGGGTCTCTGTGTGATGAGTCTATGGGTCTCTGTGAGTATGGGTCTCTGTGTGAGTATGGGTCTCTGTGTGAGTCTATGGGTCTCTGTGTGAGTCTATGGGTCTCTGTGTGGTGAGTCTATGAGTCTCTGTGTGGTGAGTCTATGGGTCTCTGTGTGAGTAGTCTGTGGGTCTCTGTGTGAGTAGTCTGTGGGTCTCTTGTGTGGTGAGTCTATGGGTCTCTGTGTGATGAGTCTATGGGTCTCTGTGTGAGTAGTCTGTGGGTCTCTGTGTGAGTAGTCTATGGGTCTCTTGTGTGGTGAGTGTGTGGGTCTCTGTGTGAGTCTATGAGTCTCTGTGTGGTGAGTCTGTGGGTCTCTGTGTGGTGAGTCTGTGGGTCTCTGTGTGTGAGTCTGTGGGTCTCTGTGTGTGAGTCTGTGGGTCTCTGTGTGTGAGTCTGTGGGTCTCTGTGTGTGAGTCTGTGGGTCTCTGTGTGTGAGTCTGTGGGTCTCTGTGTGGTGAGTCTGTGGGTCTCTGTGTGATGAGTCTGTGGGTCTCTGTGTGTGAGTCTGTGGGTCTCTGTGTGGTGAGTCTGTGGGTCACTCAGACTCACACAGAGACCCACAGACTCACACAGAGACCCACAGACTCACACAGAGACCCCAATCATCGTGAAACTGCGGTGCCGTCTGGCTGAGAGAACTTTACGGGAGTTAAATAAATGATGATAACTCATGAATGTTTCTTTTTTGAATATACGATTCGCGC